>NW_025798454.1:0-10719 GCF_021613505.1 Equus quagga | reverse complement strand
AGAAAAGGCACATCTCAGTAGGTATTAATGTCTTGACAGTTGCCCAAGTTAGGTGGTAAAAGAAAGATCTCCATGAGACAAGTAAGTTTTCCCTTTGTTCTGCACAAGGGAGACAAAAGTAAAGACTGCATGGAAATAAACTTAGACCTACTGAAAGTGTCTATCTGTGGCATGTTCATCATCCATGAAGGGTAATTGATAAAGACTGAGGCTGAATATGAACCGGAAGTGTAATACAGTTAATGGTAGATATTGAAAATAACCAAAAGGCCATTTCAAGTTAGCCCTTGGCTGCAAACACTATGACCCAGATCAGGCACTGATGAATAGCAAGATCAGAGATAGTCATTATACCAGGTAGCTATTACATGATAATGTCTACCCCTGTTTATGACTCATGCTTGTTATGACTCATCCAAACATGGGGGTGGGGCCTCCACCATTTTTCATTCCATTCAAGATCCAAGCTATACTGAGAGGTGTCAAGAACCTATAGAGGAGGGAAGAGCAGAGCATGCTTTCTGCCATAGGGATACGGAATTTATTTTCACAGCAGGGACACAAGGAGTTAATGTCAAAACATCTGCTACACAATGCACACTGAAGGGCAATGTGCAGAGGAGCTCGAGTCCTCTCACGTGGAGGATGACACATCCTCTCCCTAAGCAGTGTCCCCTCTGAGGGAGATAGATATGGGAACATGAGCGGTGTCTGACTGAGAGAACTCCCAGGTAGGTCGGCTGACATAGGAGTCAGGTGATGGCACCTCACACATTCTTCTGGCATCAGAGCTCATGAGAACACAAACTCAAAATATCCCAGAAGTGAAAGCTAAATACAAGAAAAAAAGATTTTTTTTTTTTTTAAAGATTTTATTTTTTCCTTTTTCTCCCCAAAGCCCCCCGGTACATAGTTGTGTATTCTTCGTTGTGGGTCCTTCTAGTTGTGGCATGTGGGACGCTGCCTCAGCGTGGTCTGATGAGCAGTGCCATGTCCGCGCCCAGGATTCGAACCAACGAAACACTGGGCTGCGTGCAGCGGAGCGCGCGAACTTAATCACTCGGCCACGGGGCCAGCCCCAAGAAAAAAAGATATTAAAAGTCAATTACTACGTAAAATTCCAAACAATAAGGACACGGACAGAATATTTTTCTTGTGTGAGTGCAGTAAAACTGTTTCTCTAAGTATGCTGAAGCCACAAATTACTGATGTGAAATGGAAAGAGTCAGTTTTCCCAATAGAATGGAAAACTGAAGTTTTGCTATGTTTATTTTCCCAGGTAGTCATCTAAGAGTATTCAATATGAACTCCTTGTAAGTCTAGCTAATTAAAGACAGAAAAAGAAAAGTAGCAAATCAATTCTAAATCCCTGTGATAACAGGCATGATAGAGGTGTACGATGTGAGTTCAGAAGACAGGTGTCTAACATGGACTTATGGCTGAGGTGGGACAAGGATATGTAGCAGAGGAGATAATCTCCTAGTTGATTTTGACAAAGTAAGATTGGGTCACGTGAACAGAAGTCAGGTTGAGAAAAGATATTTGATTGATGTCTTACACATACCTGAATAAGGTGGGTGCAGCTTTACTGTCCATAGGAGGGCAGAGCAACCACAGAGACTCTCTTGCTCTAACTTCTTTCCCTCATGGGTCTCAGGATCTTGCTATCATACTGCTTCTTCTGAAATCTTATGTGTGTACGTGTGTGTGTGTGTGTGTGAGGAAAATTGTCCCTGAATTAACATCTGTTGTTAATGTTCCGCTTTTTGCTTGAAGAAGATTGTCACTGAGTTAAGATCGGTGCCAATCATCATCTATTTTATGTAGGATGCCACCACGGCGTGGCTTGATGAGTGCTGCTAGGTCTCCTCCCAGGATCTGAATCTCAAACCTGGGCTATGGAAGCACAGTGCATAAACTTAACCACCACTCCACCAGGCCAGCCCCTTCTGACATCTTTTTATATCATTAACACTAATCAAGTAACTCATTTGGTATGTTAAATTGAGAAAAGATACCATTTCTAGAAAATCTTCCTACATGGTCCTCTTGCTCCTGATCTCTCAGCTGAGCGCTGTTTCTGGGTGGCAGATATGGCCCACGGAGAAAGATGATATGAGTAGCAATTTCTAAGGACCCGCAGCAATTCCCTGTGTCTGGACAAGTGAACAGGGAAAGGCTACAGAGCTTGCCAATAGTCACCCCATCCAGGCTCCTAAGCACAGAGAGGACAAGTGATGAGAATTGATCTACAGAGTCATACAGAAATACTAGATTGTTACACTGATAGGCATTAAACTATTAGGATTCAAAGATCCCTCTGCTTTTTCTTCTGTTTTGGGGGAAAAAAGACTAGCTACCTCTGAAAAATCCAGGAGTCTGGCTGTTGTCAGCAAGCAACAATTCAATCTTAAAGAACTAGTAGGAAATGAGCATAAATTCAGCCTGAAGAAATAACAGTGTCTTCTTGAAACAAATAAAGCCTTTCACTTCTCTAAAGTTCCCTTCTTTTAAAACCACTCTTCCCCAAACAGCACTTCAGTCAGGAAGCACTCTCAGCAGGAAGCCTGCATGCAGGGCCTGTATCCACCTTCAGAACAGCTTCCTGAGGACAAATCTAACTCACCCTTTCACATGCAATCTTTTCTGCAGAAGTCACCCAACCTCTGCCCTCCAAACCTACTCAGCTCACCTCCAGACACCAATGGAGAAGCCGTGATTTCTTGGAGAAGAGTGAAGGTGAAGGCAGGCCAGGGAGAGAAGGTCAGGATTCACTCACCAAACCAGTGGCCTGAATTACACAAGGAAGAGCAAAATGAGCCAAGTGAAAATGAAAGTTAAATTCTTAGGGTAGGGTAGAAAAGCAGAAGGGAAACAATGGACCAATGGCAGCTCTCCATGTCAGGCCTCCGGGAAATGACAAGGCTTTTTTGCCAGGACCAGATGGGCTAGAAACTACATGCTTATTCCTATCTTAGTTCTGGTTCTGGAAGCTGTTTCATGGCTCTTCAACATACTTCCTTCTTTGGAGCACTAGGCTCACCTAGGACTTCAAATTTCACACACGTCCACCTCATCTGGCTTCCTTAAAATGAGCTGTCTCAAGGCTGGAATAGAGTACCTCCTTCACTCAGCGAGGACCCACGCCGAAGGTCCACTTCACATAGCCACACCAGCACTGTCCTGGATTGCAGCTGCCGCCAAGGTAAATGCATACGGCCAGTCTGTGTCCTGTTATATTACGGAGAGAGAAAAGCTATCTAAATCTGAAATTATCTCAAGTGGTCAGTCAGAGGGCTCTGGCAGTAGAAGCACAGTCAGTACTGATGACTTTCAGAACCTGGGTTCAATAACGCCAAAATGAGACTTTTCAAAAATAGACTGGGAAGATGAAACTGTCTGAACTATCATATGTTTGACAATGCCATGTAATACTATTCAACATGGAACCCTGTATCAGAGCATAATAAAAGTAAGGCTGGAAAATAACCATGAAGGCTAATTTTCAGTGTCAACTTGACTGGCCACAAGGTGCCCAGATTAAACGTGATTTCTCGGTATGTCTGTGAATGCGTTCTTTCCAGATGAGAATAGCATTAAATCTGTGGACTCAGTAAACTAGATTGTCCTCTCCATTGCGGATGTCCATCATCCAATTTGTTGTGGCCTGTATAGAACAAAAAGGTAGAGGAAGAAAGAATTTGCCCCTTTTGCTTCGTGCGTGCCTGTTGGACCTGGGACATGGTTCTTCCCCTGCCCTTCAACCAGGACTTGCACCGTTGGTTACCCTGGTTCTCACACTGTCAGACAGGGTCTGATTGCACCACCAGCCTCCCTGGGTCTCCGACTTGCAGACAGCGGATCCTGGAAGTTCTTAGCCTCCAGAATGATGTCAGCCAATATATTATATATATATGTATACATAATTAATATATTTTTATATATTGTATATATATTAAAATATGTGTAAATATTATATTTATAAATAGTTATACATTTTATAAACATGTAGAAATATTTATAATTGTACATTATATATATAACTATTTATATATTATAAATATTATATAAATAAATATAAATATAATATTTATCACGTAAATATTGCATTTATAAATATATAAAATATATATGTAAAATATTGGTTCTGTTTCTCTGGAGAACAAGTCTAATATAGGAAAGAGGGAATTCTGAAACTGTGTTAAGCAGCACACATGAACTGTGTTAACGACACAGATGAACTGCACTGTTTCAAAAGCCGTGTGCTTAGAAAAGACTTGGAGGGCTTAAGGGTACAAGGAGGATGTTGTAGACATGATAATGCCTAAAGTCAATTTTAATGCATAAAATCACATCAGATAAAGAGAAGTCAGTGTCAAAAAAGAAAGAGCTTTGTGTCGGATCCACCATCTGAGTAAGTCAGTCAGGGGTGCAGTACGCCTTTCACAGCAAGAGAGACACACCTATTTTAACCCCTTTTTCTCATGGGTCTCAGGATCTTGGTATCATGCTACTTCTTCAGATATCTTTTCACATTATTAACACCAATCAAGCCTCTCATTTAGTTTCACTAAAAGTTGTAAAGATGCCTCTTATGGAAATTCTTCCTACCTGTTGCTCTTGCTCCTGATCTCTCCCCTGAGCTCGGTTTCTGGGTGCCAATATGGCCCAAGGAGAAGGGGGAGCAAAGTTAGTGGTTTTGAGGAGCTTAGTGGATTCCTGAGTTTGTACTTGGAAATCTGCTAGGACTAGTAAACACAGAAGAAGCTGCAGAGCAGGGCAGCTGTCACACCATTCAGGCTCCGAACCCAGAGAGGACAGGGAACTAGGATTATTTTGAAGGCATGCAGAAATCTTACAGTATTACACTGATAGAACTTGACTTACTAAGGTTCAAAGAACCATCTGACTTTCCCCTATTTCTTCCTCACAGGATCTTTGTCATCCCTGAGCAGGGCCAGTTCTAGCACTCTTCTCTGCTGCTCTCTGTGCAGAATTGGTCCAGCTGACTGGGCTGTGGCCCGTGGAGACACCATAGGCTCTCTCTCTCTTGAGAATCCTTTGCTAAGATTTCTCAGGAAGTTCTTGCTGGAATTAGGACTACTGCTAGAGATGAGGTATCAGTGACGATACCGTGACTTAAGAAATGAAAACGCGCAAGTGGAAGGCAATTGAGAGAACTGCAGTGGGGAGTGTGGAGTTCTCACTAACACCATCATTAGTGATCTCACCCCCACCCCTCATTTCACCCCCAACTATAAGTGTCATGAAGTCAGGTAGGGACTTTCCCTATTAAGTTGCTTAATGCTTCAGATCTATTAGAAGTTGTTACATATAAGCAGTGACAAAGAGGTAGATATACAGATAAAGCTGTAAACATCATTTTAACTGAAGTGAGCATCTGGATGACAAATCATGCTTCTACCATTCTTGCTATGAACACAATTGCTGTGTCACATAATGCAATTCTCCTATTCTTATGGTATTATTAGCAAATATATGATTCCCCTTTAACAAATTTTAACGAGTACTTTTTTATATTTGCTCATTTCTTCCTAAAGTTGACTCAAATTGGTGTTCGATCTGTCTCAAGTACCACACTTTAACCACATTAACTCTTCTTTTGTTATAAGTGCTCTCTACCAAGAAAACGTTAATCATCCATGGGCTGAGGGGAGATATTTCATTACATTCCTTTCTAACTAAGAGCTGTAATTACTGGAGAGGAAACAGAACCCTAAGCAGGATCTTTTTCCCTTGTAACTCAGAACATGATAACCTGGAAAGCCTACCACGTAGCAACATGCTCAGATCTGGTGAACACTTGTGTGTGATGAGAGGGGCATGGTGAATTCAGGTTTCCCGCTGGCCCACGTTGTCAGGTATCTTGACAGGACATGATATGGCACAGCTGCAAACCTAATGTTTTTTAGGAAATTCCCAACATATCAACCAAAGATATGGGATCAGCTCAGAGATTCAAAGGGAGGTGAGAAAAAGGGTGAATATTGAGGAAGGATTGGGAAGGGAAGAAACATTGCACAGAGAAGAGGTCTTTGGAGAAGGGAGTTCATTTCTTAAGAACATTGCAATCAATACTGCTAATACCGTGCTTGTCACACAACACAGTTACCCTCTGAGATCTCCAATCTCCTCCAGTTTCAATCATATAACATGCCTAAAAAGACATCTATCTTAATATCTCTGCATTAACTACCATACTTCGTGCCATTATTGCTGAATACGCAAGAGAAGCAAGACTGATGTTCCGTTTCCACTAAAGGATGTATTCATTCTAACAAACCAGGACCCTAAACCAGAGATCAGCATTATAAACCGTGGACAAATGCAAAAGAAAAGAATGAGAAGAAGAAGAAAAGGAAAGGAAACTAAACCTAAAGGCACTAGAAAGTGACAAAAGTGATGAGAAACTACAGTGTAATAGACACTTGGAAGAAGGGAACAGTATTAGAGGAGTTTTCTGGTTTTATGGCTTTTCATATGAAGGCAGACCTCAATTGGTGGTGGATTGCACAGTTAAAATTCAGTTAGCAACATACAGACTTGCTGGCTTGAAGAACAAGAAGAATGATTTGGGACTGCCATCAGCTGGAAAGTGGTGGATAATATTAAAGCGAGATCCAGAGGAAAAGACTCTAAACTGTCCATGTAAACTATGACCAAATCCCTGAACCACATATCTGTGAGAGAGACGCCAAGCAGGGCTAACAGTACTGAACAGAGATTTCGGCTGCTGCAAAATGCAAGGGAGAATGAAGAATTTGAGTTTAACCAAGTTAAGCACCTGAAAAAAAAATATCCATCAGACAGATGAACAGAATCCAGAGTCTCTAAGTCTCATTCACAATTCCCCTGGGGTATTTTAGATCCAATGTAAACCGCTCAACTTACAAAGAAACTGGACAAGACGGCTCATCCTCAAGACACAGGCAGTTAATGGAGACCAACTAAAAACAATCTAATGTTGTATTTCATAGGCACGGACTTCACAGCCGCTATTATATCTGGGGTGACTGATGTAAAAGAAAATATGCTTACAATAAGGAGCAAATAAGAAATGCCAAAAGACAAATAGAAATTGTTGGGTTTTTTTAATTGAAATACCAAACTAAAAACTGCAACGACTCAAAAAACAAATCCAAGTTTGGCTTAGAGGAACTTCAGGATCACAAGAGAAAGCATAAGTGAACTTAGAAGTAGATTAATAAAAACGATCCAATAAAAAAATAATGAACAGAGCCCTAATTCTCCACAAAAAAAATCAAGGTTATAATATAGGCTTAAACTACAGAACAACTATTAAAGTACAACAATACTAAAACTATGAAAGTAGCTGAATTAGATGAGAAACAAAGGGTTAAAAGTCAAGTTCCTTTAAATATATGCAGAAAAGCATCACACAAAATCCAATACTCAGTCATGATAATAATAAATTAGGAATATTAACCTGATGAAAGGAAATAAGAAAAGCCTACAGTTTACATCATGCTTAATGGGTAAATAGTGAAGACATTCTCTCTATGATTGGAAAAATGTCAATACTCACCATTCCCATTCGTCCTTGAGCTATATATCCTAGCCCAAAAAATTAGGCAAGAAAATCAAATTAAATCATAAATATTGGAAAAGAGGAAATGAAGTCATCTCTGTAGGTGACACAATAGTTTATGAAGAAAATCCAAATCAATCTAGCATAACCTACTGGAAACTGTTAGTAAATTCAGTCAGGTCATAGGGCACAAATTCTATATTAAAAATCATTTATATTTTATAATCTAGCAGTGGTTAATTGGAAAGTTAAATTTAAACATCCGTTTACATTAATGTCCCCATATAAACTACTGTGGAGATAAAGAATCCTTCCCTTTCCACCCCTGGGTGACTAGATGAGTCACCTGGTTTGAGAGGGTTCATAGCCATGGGAGGCATGGTGAAGTTGCAACAGGTATGAGATCAAAACAGACCTGGGATTGGAGGCTATGGAGAGATTAGGAATCAGAATCAATAGTTGCCATCATCATCCTTGAGCCAAATGTTTCATCACTGGAATCCCATATCATTGAGTACAGATCATAAGTCTCTATTCCAGTAAGGAGCTCAGGTCATGAGGATTTAGAAACGTCTGGTCCACAGCTACTGAGGGCTGTGTGTACCACTGCCTGCCCATTTCCCATAAGTGAACCTGCAAGATGAAGCGTGCTTATTCACTGAGATTCTCATGAACCAACCCCCCCCCAAACTTCTCATTGTGTAAAGTTATCTCTCAAATTCATGACCCAGTACAATCCCAAGCTCCCAGAAATACAACATGGAGTGACTGCGCTCAGAGAACTTGTTCATGACAGAACCCACACTGATGCCCAATGAACTGTTAATTGTGAGTCCAGAATTCCTTATCAGGACACTTCCTGAGGAGAAGCTACTTACAAGCTTCAGACTTTTGTGAGGAAACAGCTTCATTTTGGGGCAGGAGACACTGTCAAAACAAGGATGTTTTTGGATAACTCAGGTACTTTGCTCTTTAACTCGTTTCACATCTTGAATTGGTTTCCTTCATGAGCTATGGCCTCAGTCATTGTAGCCATAGTGAGAGGTAAACAGAATTTAAAGGGAATATGGATAAGAGTCAATTTCCCCCAGTCTCCATGGATGAGAGTTTGAGGGATATGCATGTGTGTGAAGAGAGACAGGATGCATCTAACCTGGAATGGTGAACGAAAGAACTTCTGGTGAACAGGGACCAAGGCAGGCACTGTTTGGCCAAGTAGCCCATTATTTCTATTATTCTGAGCTCATAAGTAGGTTCAGAAGAGTTGGAAAAGAAAATGCTAAAAGACACTAGGACATCACCAACGGCTGCAGGAAACCTCAGTGCTGCAGCATCTTCCCTGCTGTCTCACTGCAGGAGGAGAACAGGCTTTACTTCATTCCTGAGGACTGCTGTAGCCTTTCAGCTCACTGGAAAGAGTGAGGCTGGTCAGGAAAGGGAAACCCTGACCTTGACCATTGCTGATGGAACCCATGACCCAAGTACTGACCCTTTCTCCATCACTGCAGTCACAGTGGAACCAGCAACCTGAAGAGTGGAGATTGACCTGGGCAAACAGAGAAAAGCTTTCCACTGAGAGGGAATTACTGTGGAAACAGAAAGGAAGGTCAAATCAACTTGTACCTAGTATATTGATTTAGATTTAAGATGCTGTTTCAGTAATTAAAATTTTTTAAAATCTAAGTATCTTTGAGTAAGCTAAAACTTTGCTGCATAATGAAGAAATATTTATGATGTGCACAATAAATCATTGTTGACTACAGTCATGCGCTGCACAATGATGTTTCAGTCATCGATGAACCGCATTCATGACATGGTCCCGTAAGATTGGTACCATATAGTCTAGCTGTGTAGTACTCTATACCATCTAGGTTTATGTATGTACACTCTATGATATTCACACAAAGATTAAAGTGCCCAACGACGCATTTCTTAGAATGTATCCCCGTCCATAAGAATGCATGACTGCATAGGCAGAATGCCGTACAGTAGGTCTATAAAAAGTATTTATCTTGTATAACTGGAACTTTATATCTTGAATAACAATGCCATAAAAACTCAAGGCATTAGACGTCATGTTAACTGTCCATACAGAAATTTAAAAAATACTGAATGATAGCTGACTAGCAAATATCAAAGTCCAAAAGAATGTTTAGAGAAAAAAAATTAGAATTGTGTACTCAAATCAATACCTGCTACTTTAAATAAAGATATTTGAAGATTTTAAGAAAGAAATATTTTTTGTGCAAAAGGTGAAATAAAAAAATGATCTATGGGGACTGGCCCGGTGGCATAGCAGTTACGTTGGCACGTTCCGATTTGGCGGCCCAGGGTCTGCCGGTTTAGATCCCAGGTACACACATGGCACCACTTGTCAAGACATGCTGTGGCATCCCACATATAAAGTAGAGGAAGATGGGCACAGGTGTTAGCTCCAGGCCAGTCTTCCTCAGTAAAAAGAGGATTGGCAGCAGTTGTTATCTCAGGGTTGATTTTCCTCAAAAAAAAAAAAAAGATTTATGATTTTTTAATATTCTATTTCAAAGCAAAAGAAAGGTACTAATATTTAAGTAGATTAATATTCATTCTTATTAATTATTTCAAAGAAGAGAGAAAATCAATCAGCAACAATCTGGATCAGTGCTTATGTGCTAGGAAGTGAGGAAGCTATGACAAACATTCTATTATCTAGTTCCCACAATGTCCCTATCAAGTAGCTCACCATCTCTATTTCTGATGGTGAACTGAACCAGTTAAGTTTACTTTAATAAGGGCCATTAAATAGCAACATCATTAAATAATGAAATCCTATCTGATTTCAAAGTCCAAGCTATGAACTGTCCACAGTGTTCCCCCTCTACATCACGTCACCTGTTACAGCACCCTGGTCATGAAGTAGCTCAACTTGGTGTTAGCCGTTACCAGAACCTGCCCCTGCTTCGTTAGTGGCTACATGGATTGAGCATGTCAACCTCTATTTCCTGGCACCCAAGATTTTCCCATGATGCTCCCAGCTGCCTCTGCAGATTTGCATCCTCTGGGTTTTCCCTCCTTCCCTACATCCTAAGGAATGTGGTTCCTACCTATTCCTAAGGGGTACACTACAGAGAGGACACCTGTGCTGGAGAAACCAAGTTCTAGTTCTAATC
>NW_025798453.1:0-10715 GCF_021613505.1 Equus quagga | reverse complement strand
GATTAGAACTAGAACTTGGTTTCTCCAGCACAGGTGTCCTCTCTGTAGTGTACCCCTTAGGAATAGGTAGGAACCACATTCCTTAGGATGTAGGGAAGGAGGGAAAACCCAGAGGATGCAAATCTGCAGAGGCAGCTGGGAGCATCATGGGAAAATCTTGGGTGCCAGGAAATAGAGGTTGACATGCTCAATCCATGTAGCCACTAACGAAGCAGGGGCAGGTTCTGGTAACGGCTAACACCAAGTTGAGCTACTTCATGACCAGGGTGCTGTAACAGGTGACGTGATGTAGAGGGGGAACACTGTGGACAGTTCATAGCTTGGACTTTGAAATCAGATAGGATTTCATTATTTAATGATGTTGCTATTTAATGGCCCTTATTAAAGTAAACTTAACTGGTTCAGTTCACCATCAGAAATAGAGATGGTGAGCTACTTGATAGGGACATTGTGGGAACTAGATAATAGAATGTTTGTCATAGCTTCCTCACTTCCTAGCACATAAGCACTGATCCAGATTGTTGCTGATTGATTTTCTCTCTTCTTTGAAATAATTAATAAGAATGAATATTAATCTACTTAAATATTAGTACCTTTCTTTTGCTTTGAAATAGAATATTAAAAAATCATAAATCTTTTTTTTTTTTTTGAGGAAAATCAACCCTGAGATAACAACTGCTGCCAATCCTCTTTTTACTGAGGAAGACTGGCCTGGAGCTAACACCTGTGCCCATCTTCCTCTACTTTATATGTGGGATGCCACAGCATGTCTTGACAAGTGGTGCCATGTGTGTACCTGGGATCTAAACCGGCAGACCCTGGGCCGCCAAATCGGAACGTGCCAACGTAACTGCTATGCCACCGGGCCAGTCCCCATAGATCATTTTTTTATTTCACCTTTTGCACAAAAAATATTTCTTTCTTAAAATCTTCAAATATCTTTATTTAAAGTAGCAGGTATTGATTTGAGTACACAATTCTAATTTTTTTTCTCTAAACATTCTTTTGGACTTTGATATTTGCTAGTCAGCTATCATTCAGTATTTTTTAAATTTCTGTATGGACAGTTAACATGACGTCTAATGCCTTGAGTTTTTATGGCATTGTTATTCAAGATATAAAGTTCCAGTTATACAAGATAAATACTTTTTATAGACCTACTGTACGGCATTCTGCCTATGCAGTCATGCATTCTTATGGACGGGGATACATTCTAAGAAATGCGTCGTTGGGCACTTTAATCTTTGTGTGAATATCATAGAGTGTACATACATAAACCTAGATGGTATAGAGTACTACACAGCTAGACTATATGGTACCAATCTTACGGGACCATGTCATGAATGCGGTTCATCGATGACTGAAACATCATTGTGCAGCGCATGACTGTAGTCAACAATGATTTATTGTGCACATCATAAATATTTCTTCATTATGCAGCAAAGTTTTAGCTTACTCAAAGATACTTAGATTTTAAAAAATTTTAATTACTGAAACAGCATCTTAAATCTAAATCAATATACTAGGTACAAGTTGATTTGACCTTCCTTTCTGTTTCCACAGTAATTCCCTCTCAGTGGAAAGCTTTTCTCTGTTTGCCCAGGTCAATCTCCACTCTTCAGGTTGCTGGTTCCACTGTGACTGCAGTGATGGAGAAAGGGTCAGTACTTGGGTCATGGGTTCCATCAGCAATGGTCAAGGTCAGGGTTTCCCTTTCCTGACCAGCCTCACTCTTTCCAGTGAGCTGAAAGGCTACAGCAGTCCTCAGGAATGAAGTAAAGCCTGTTCTCCTCCTGCAGTGAGACAGCAGGGAAGATGCTGCAGCACTGAGGTTTCCTGCAGCCCTTGGTGATGTCCTAGTGTCTTTTAGCATTTTCTTTTCCAACTCTTCTGAACCTACTTATGAGCTCAGAATAATAGAAATAATGGGCTACTTGGCCAAACAGTGCCTGCCTTGGTCCCTGTTCACCAGAAGTTCTTTCGTTCACCATTCCAGGTTAGATGCATCCTGTCTCTCTTCACACACACGCATATCCCTCAAACTCTCATCCATGGAGACTGGGGGAAATTGACTCTTATCCATATTCCCTTTAAATTCTGTTTACCTCTCACTATGGCTACAATGACTGAGGCCATAGCTCATGAAGGAAACCAATTCAAGATGTGAAACGAGTTAAAGAGCAAAGTACCTGAGTTATCCAAAAACATCCTTGTTTTGACAGTGTCTCCTGCCCCAAAATGAAGCTGTTTCCTCACAAAAGTCTGAAGCTTGTAAGTAGCTTCTCCTCAGGAAGTGTCCTGATAAGGAATTCTGGACTCACAATTAACAGTTCATTGGGCATCAGTGTGGGTTCTGTCATGAACAAGTTCTCTGAGCGCAGTCACTCCATGTTGTATTTCTGGGAGCTTGGGATTGTACTGGGTCATGAATTTGAGAGATAACTTCACACAATGAGAAGTTTGGGGGGGGGGTTGGTTCATGAGAATCTCAGTGAATAAGCACGCTTCATCTTGCAGGTTCACTTATGGGAAATGGGCAGGCAGTGGTACACACAGCCCTCAGTAGCTGTGGACCAGACGTTTCTAAATCCTCATGACCTGAGCTCCTTACTGGAATAGAGACTTATGATCTGTACTCAATGATATGGGATTCCAGTGATGAAACATTTGGCTCAAGGATGATGATGGCGACTATTGATTCTGATTCCTAATCTCTCCATAGCCTCCAATCCCAGGTCTGTTTTGATCTCATACCTGTTGCAACTTCACCATGCCTCCCATGGCTATGAACCCTCTCAAACCAGGTGACTCATCTAGTCACCCAGGGGTGGAAAGGGAAGGATTCTTTATCTCCACAGTAGTTTATATGGGGACATTAATGTAAACGGATGTTTAAATTTAACTTTCCAATTAACCACTGCTAGATTATAAAATATAAATGATTTTTAATATAGAATTTGTGCCCTATGACCTGACTGAATTTACTAACAGTTTCCAGTAGGTTATGCTAGATTGATTTGGATTTTCTTCATAAACTATTGTGTCACCTACAGAGATGACTTCATTTCCTCTTTTCCAATATTTATGATTTAATTTGATTTTCTTGCCTAATTTTTTGGGCTAGGATATATAGCTCAAGGACGAATGGGAATGGTGAGTATTGACATTTTTCCAATCATAGAGAGAATGTCTTCACTATTTACCCATTAAGCATGATGTAAACTGTAGGCTTTTCTTATTTCCTTTCATCAGGTTAATATTCCTAATTTATTATTATCATGACTGAGTATTGGATTTTGTGTGATGCTTTTCTGCATATATTTAAAGGAACTTGACTTTTAACCCTTTGTTTCTCATCTAATTCAGCTACTTTCATAGTTTTAGTATTGTTGTACTTTAATAGTTGTTCTGTAGTTTAAGCCTATATTATAACCTTGATTTTTTTTGTGGAGAATTAGGGCTCTGTTCATTATTTTTTTATTGGATCGTTTTTATTAATCTACTTCTAAGTTCACTTATGCTTTCTCTTGTGATCCTGAAGTTCCTCTAAGCCAAACTTGGATTTGTTTTTTGAGTCGTTGCAGTTTTTAGTTTGGTATTTCAATTAAAAAAACCCAACAATTTCTATTTGTCTTTTGGCATTTCTTATTTGCTCCTTATTGTAAGCATATTTTCTTTTACATCAGTCACCCCAGATATAATAGCGGCTGTGAAGTCCGTGCCTATGAAATACAACATTAGATTGTTTTTAGTTGGTCTCCATTAACTGCCTGCGTCTTGAGGATGAGCCGTCTTGTCCAGTTTCTTTGTAAGTTGAGCGGTTTACATTGGATCTAAAATACCCCAGGGGAATTGTGAATGAGACTTAGAGACTCTGGATTCTGTTCATCTGTCTGATGGATATTTTTTTTTCAGGTGCTTAACTTGGTTAAACTCAAATTCTTCATTCTCCCTTGCATTTTGCAGCAGCCGAAATCTCTGTTCAGTACTGTTAGCCCTGCTTGGCATCTCTCTCACAGATATGTGGTTCAGGGATTTGGTCATAGTTTACATGGACAGTTTAGAGTCTTTTCCTCTGGATCTCGCTTTAATATTATCCACCACTTTCCAGCTGATGGCAGTCCCAAATCATTCTTCTTGTTCTTCAAGCCAGCAAGTCTGTATGTTGCTAACTGAATTTTAACTGTGCAATCCACCACCAATTGAGGTCTGCCTTCATATGAAAAGCCATAAAACCAGAAAACTCCTCTAATACTGTTCCCTTCTTCCAAGTGTCTATTACACTGTAGTTTCTCATCACTTTTGTCACTTTCTAGTGCCTTTAGGTTTAGTTTCCTTTCCCTTTCTTCTTCTTCTCATTCTTTTCTTTTGCATTTGTCCACGGTTTATAATGCTGATCTCTGGTTTAGGGTCCTGGTTTGTTAGAATGAATACATCCTTTAGTGGAAACGGAACATCAGTCTTGCTTCTCTTGCGTATTCAGCAATAATGGCACGAAGTATGGTAGTTAATGCAGAGATATTAAGATAGATGTCTTTTTAGGCATGTTATATGATTGAAACTGGAGGAGATTGGAGATCTCAGAGGGTAACTGTGTTGTGTGACAAGCACGGTATTAGCAGTATTGATTGCAATGTTCTTAAGAAATGAACTCCCTTCTCCAAAGACCTCTTCTCTGTGCAATGTTTCTTCCCTTCCCAATCCTTCCTCAATATTCACCCTTTTTCTCACCTCCCTTTGAATCTCTGAGCTGATCCCATATCTTTGGTTGATATGTTGGGAATTTCCTAAAAAACATTAGGTTTGCAGCTGTGCCATATCATGTCCTGTCAAGATACCTGACAACGTGGGCCAGCGGGAAACCTGAATTCACCATGCCCCTCTCATCACACACAAGTGTTCACCAGATCTGAGCATGTTGCTACGTGGTAGGCTTTCCAGGTTATCATGTTCTGAGTTACAAGGGAAAAAGATCCTGCTTAGGGTTCTGTTTCCTCTCCAGTAATTACAGCTCTTAGTTAGAAAGGAATGTAATGAAATATCTCCCCTCAGCCCATGGATGATTAACGTTTTCTTGGTAGAGAGCACTTATAACAAAAGAAGAGTTAATGTGGTTAAAGTGCGGTACTTGAGACAGATCGAACACCAATTTGAGTCAACTTTAGGAAGAAATGAGCAAATATAAAAAAGTACTCATTAAAATTTGTTAAAGGGGAATCATATATTTGCTAATAATACCATAAGAATAGGAGAATTGCATTATGTGACACAGCAATTGTATTCATAGCAAGAATGGTAGAAGCATGATTTGTCATCCAGATGCTCACTTCAGTTAAAATGATGTTTACAGCTTTATCTGTATATCTACCTCTTTGTCACTGCTTATATGTAACAACTTCTAATAGATCTGAAGCATTAAGCAACTTAATAGGGAAAGTCCCTACCTGACTTCATGACACTTATAGTTGGGGGTGAAATGAGGGGTGGGGGTGAGATCACTAATGATGGTGTTAGTGAGAACTCCACACTCCCCACTGCAGTTCTCTCGATTGCCTTCCACTTGCGCGTTTTCATTTCTTAAGTCACGGTATCGTCACTGATACCTCATCTCTAGCAGTAGTCCTAATTCCAGCAAGAACTTCCTGAGAAATCTTAGCAAAGGATTCTCAAGAGAGAGAGAGCCTATGGTGTCTCCACGGGCCACAGCCCAGTCAGCTGGACCAATTCTGCACAGAGAGCAGCAGAGAAGAGTGCTAGAACTGGCCCTGCTCAGGGATGACAAAGATCCTGTGAGGAAGAAATAGGGGAAAGTCAGATGGTTCTTTGAACCTTAGTAAGTCAAGTTCTATCAGTGTAATACTGTAAGATTTCTGCATGCCTTCAAAATAATCCTAGTTCCCTGTCCTCTCTGGGTTCGGAGCCTGAATGGTGTGACAGCTGCCCTGCTCTTCAGCTTCTCCTGTGTTTACTAGTCCTAGCAGATTTCCAAGTACAAACTCAGGAATCCACTCAGCTCCTCAAAACCACTAACTTTGCTCCCCCTTCTCCTTGGGCCATATTGGCACCCAGAAACCGAGCTCAGGGGAGAGATCAGGAGCAGGAGCAACAGGTAGGAAGAATTTCCATAAGAGGCATCTTTACAACTTTTAGTGAAACTAAATGAGAGGCTTGATTGGTGTTAATGTGAAAAGATATCTGAAGAAGTAGCATGATACCAAGATCCTGAGACCCATGAGAAAAAGGGGTTAAAATAGGTGTGTCTCTCTTGCTGTGAAAGGCAGACTGCACCGCTTATACACTTACTCAGATGGTACATCCGAGTCAAAGTTCTTTCTTTTTTGAAGCTGACATCCATTTATGTGATGTGATTTTATGGATTAAAATTGACTTTAGGCATTATCATGTCTACAACATCCTCCTTGTACCCTTAAGCCCTCCAAGTCTTTTCTAAGCACACGGCTTTTGAAACAGTGCAGTTCATCTGTGTCGTTAACACAGTTCATGTGTGCCGCTTAACACAGTTTCAGAATTCCCTCTTTCCTATATTAGACTTTGTTCTCCAGAGAAACAGAACCAATATTTTACATATATATTTTATATATTTATAAATGTAATATTTATGTGATAAATATCATATTTACATTTATTTGTATAACGTTTATAATATATAAATAGTTATATTTATAATGTACAATTATAAATATTTATATATGTTTATAAAACATATATAAATATTTATAAAGATAATATTTATACATATTTTAATATAGAGACAAACTATATAAATCAATTAATTATGTATACATATATATATAATATATTGGCTGACATCATTCTGGAGGCTAAGAACTTCCAGGATCCGCTGTCTGCAAGTCGGAGACCCAGGGAGGCTGGTGGTGCAATCAGACCCTGTCTGACAGTGTGAGAACCAGGGTAACCAACGGTGCAAGTCCTGGTTGAAGGGGAAGAACCATGTCCCAGGTCCAACAGGCACGCACGAAGCAAAAGGGGCAAATTCTTTCTTCCTCTACCTTTTTGTTCTATACAGGCCACAACAAATTGGATGATGGACATCCGCAATGGAGAGGACAATCTAGTTTACTGAGTCCACAGATTTAATGCTATTCTCATCTGGAAAGAACGCATTCACAGACATACCGAGAAATCACGTTTAATCTGGGCACCTTGTGGCCAGTCAAGTTGACACTGAAAATTAGCCTTCATGGTTATTTTCCAGCCTTACTTTTATTATGCTCTGATACAGGGTTCCATGTTGAATAGTATTACATGGCATTGTCAAACATATGATAGTTCAGACAGTTTCATCTTCCCAGTCTATTTTTGAAAAGTCTCATTTTGGCGTTATTGAACCCAGGTTCTGAAAGTCATCAGTACTGACTGTGCTTCTACTGCCAGAGCCCTCTGACTGACCACTTGAGATAATTTCAGATTTAGATAGCTTTTCTCTCTCCGTAATATAACAGGACACAGACTGGCCGTATGCATTTACCTTGGCGGCAGCTGCAATCCAGGACAGTGCTGGTGTGGCTATGTGAAGTGGACCTTCGGCGTGGGTCCTCGCTGAGTGAAGGAGGTACTCTATTCCAGCCTTGAGACAGCTCATTTTAAGGAAGCCAGATGAGGTGGACGTGTGTGAAATTTGAAGTCCTAGGTGAGCCTAGTGCTCCAAAGAAGGAAGTATGTTGAAGAGCCATGAAACAGCTTCCAGAACCAGAACTAAGATAGGAATAAGCATGTAGTTTCTAGCCCATCTGGTCCTGGCAAAAAAGCCTTGTCATTTCCCGGAGGCCTGACATGGAGAGCTGCCATTGGTCCATTGTTTCTCTTCTGCTTTTCTACCCCACCCTAAGAATTTAACTTTCATTTTCACTTGGCTCATTTTGCTCTTCCTTGTGTAATTCACGCCACTGGTTTGGGGAGTGAATCCTGCTTGTTTCTGCCCTTGGCCTGTCTTCACCTTCACTCTTCTCCAAGAAATCACGGCTTCTCCATTGGTGGCTGGAGGTGAGCTGAGTAGGTTTGGAGGGCAGAGGTTGGGTGACTTCTGTAGAAGAGATTGCATTGAAAGGGTAAGTTAGATTTGTCCTCAGGAAGCTGTTCTGAAGGTGGATACAGGCCCTGCATGCAGGCTTCCTGCTGAGAGTGCTTCCTGACTGAAGTGCTGTTTGGGGAAGAGTGGTTTTAAAAGAAGGGAACTTTAGAGAAGTGAAAGGCTTTATTTGTTTCAAGAAGACACTGTTATTTCTTCAGGCTGAATTTATGCTCATTTCCTACTAGTTCTTTAAGATTGAATTGTTGCTTGCTGACAACAGCCAGACTCCTGGATTTTTCAGAGGTAGCTAGTCTTTTTTCCCCCAAAACAGAAGAAAAAGCAGAGGGATCTTTGAATCCTAATAGTTTAATGCCTATCAGTGTAACAATCTAGTATTTCTGTATGACTCTGTAGATCAATTCTCATCACTTGTCCTCTCTGTGCTTAGGAGCCTGGATGGGGTGACTATTGGCAAGCTCTGTAGCCTTTCCCTGTTCACTTGTCCAGACACAGGGAATTGCTGCGGGTCCTTAGAAATTGCTACTCATATCATCTTTCTCCGTGGGCCATATCTGCCACCCAGAAACAGCGCTCAGCTGAGAGATCAGGAGCAAGAGGACCATGTAGGAAGATTTTCTAGAAATGGTATCTTTTCTCAATTTAACATACCAAATGAGTTACTTGATTAGTGTTAATGATATAAAAAGATGTCAGAAGGGGCTGGCCTGGTGGAGTGGTGGTTAAGTTTATGCACTGTGCTTCCATAGCCCAGGTTTGAGATTCAGATCCTGGGAGGAGACCTAGCAGCACTCATCAAGCCACGCCGTGGTGGCATCCTACATAAAATAGATGATGATTGGCACCGATCTTAACTCAGTGACAATCTTCTTCAAGCAAAAAGCGGAACATTAACAACAGATGTTAATTCAGGGACAATTTTCCTCACACACACACACACACACGTACACACATAAGATTTCAGAAGAAGCAGTATGATAGCAAGATCCTGAGACCCATGAGGGAAAGAAGTTAGAGCAAGAGAGTCTCTGTGGTTGCTCTGCCCTCCTATGGACAGTAAAGCTGCACCCACCTTATTCAGGTATGTGTAAGACATCAATCAAATATCTTTTCTCAACCTGACTTCTGTTCACGTGACCCAATCTTACTTTGTCAAAATCAACTAGGAGATTATCTCCTCTGCTACATATCCTTGTCCCACCTCAGCCATAAGTCCATGTTAGACACCTGTCTTCTGAACTCACATCGTACACCTCTATCATGCCTGTTATCACAGGGATTTAGAATTGATTTGCTACTTTTCTTTTTCTGTCTTTAATTAGCTAGACTTACAAGGAGTTCATATTGAATACTCTTAGATGACTACCTGGGAAAATAAACATAGCAAAACTTCAGTTTTCCATTCTATTGGGAAAACTGACTCTTTCCATTTCACATCAGTAATTTGTGGCTTCAGCATACTTAGAGAAACAGTTTTACTGCACTCACACAAGAAAAATATTCTGTCCGTGTCCTTATTGTTTGGAATTTTACGTAGTAATTGACTTTTAATATCTTTTTTTCTTGGGGCTGGCCCCGTGGCCGAGTGATTAAGTTCGCGCGCTCCGCTGCACGCAGCCCAGTGTTTCGTTGGTTCGAATCCTGGGCGCGGACATGGCACTGCTCATCAGACCACGCTGAGGCAGCGTCCCACATGCCACAACTAGAAGGACCCACAACGAAGAATACACAACTATGTACCGGGGGGCTTTGGGGAGAAAAAGGAAAAAATAAAATCTTTAAAAAAAAAAAAAATCTTTTTTTCTTGTATTTAGCTTTCACTTCTGGGATATTTTGAGTTTGTGTTCTCATGAGCTCTGATGCCAGAAGAATGTGTGAGGTGCCATCACCTGACTCCTATGTCAGCCGACCTACCTGGGAGTTCTCTCAGTCAGACACCGCTCATGTTCCCATATCTATCTCCCTCAGAGGGGACACTGCTTAGGGAGAGGATGTGTCATCCTCCACGTGAGAGGACTCGAGCTCCTCTGCACATTGCCCTTCAGTGTGCATTGTGTAGCAGATGTTTTGACATTAACTCCTTGTGTCCCTGCTGTGAAAATAAATTCCGTATCCCTATGGCAGAAAGCATGCTCTGCTCTTCCCTCCTCTATAGGTTCTTGACACCTCTCAGTATAGCTTGGATCTTGAATGGAATGAAAAATGGTGGAGGCCCCACCCCCATGTTTGGATGAGTCATAACAAGCATGAGTCATAAACAGGGGTAGACATTATCATGTAATAGCTACCTGGTATAATGACTATCTCTGATCTTGCTATTCATCAGTGCCTGATCTGGGTCATAGTGTTTGCAGCCAAGGGCTAACTTGAAATGGCCTTTTGGTTATTTTCAATATCTACCATTAACTGTATTACACTTCCGGTTCATATTCAGCCTCAGTCTTTATCAATTACCCTTCATGGATGATGAACATGCCACAGATAGACACTTTCAGTAGGTCTAAGTTTATTTCCATGCAGTCTTTACTTTTGTCTCCCTTGTGCAGAAGAAAGGGAAAACTTACTTGTCTCATGGAGATCTTTCTTTTACCATCTAATTGGGCAACTGTCAAGACATTAATACCTACTGAGATGTGCCTTTTCT
>NW_025798452.1:0-10714 GCF_021613505.1 Equus quagga | reverse complement strand
AGAAAAGGCACATCTCAGTAGGTATTAATGTCTTGACAGTTGCCCAATTAGATGGTAAAAGAAAGATCTCCATGAGACAAGTAAGTTTTCCCTTTCTTCTGCACAAGGGAGACAAAAGTAAAGACTGCATGGAAATAAACTTAGACCTACTGAAAGTGTCTATCTGTGGCATGTTCATCATCCATGAAGGGTAATTGATAAAGACTGAGGCTGAATATGAACCGGAAGTGTAATACAGTTAATGGTAGATATTGAAAATAACCAAAAGGCCATTTCAAGTTAGCCCTTGGCTGCAAACACTATGACCCAGATCAGGCACTGATGAATAGCAAGATCAGAGATAGTCATTATACCAGGTAGCTATTACATGATAATGTCTACCCCTGTTTATGACTCATGCTTGTTATGACTCATCCAAACATGGGGGTGGGGCCTCCACCATTTTTCATTCCATTCAAGATCCAAGCTATACTGAGAGGTGTCAAGAACCTATAGAGGAGGGAAGAGCAGAGCATGCTTTCTGCCATAGGGATACGGAATTTATTTTCACAGCAGGGACACAAGGAGTTAATGTCAAAACATCTGCTACACAATGCACACTGAAGGGCAATGTGCAGAGGAGCTCGAGTCCTCTCACGTGGAGGATGACACATCCTCTCCCTAAGCAGTGTCCCCTCTGAGGGAGATAGATATGGGAACATGAGCGGTGTCTGACTGAGAGAACTCCCAGGTAGGTCGGCTGACATAGGAGTCAGGTGATGGCACCTCACACATTCTTCTGGCATCAGAGCTCATGAGAACACAAACTCAAAATATCCCAGAAGTGAAAGCTAAATACAAGAAAAAAAGATTTTTTTTTTTTTTAAAGATTTTATTTTTTCCTTTTTCTCCCCAAAGCCCCCCGGTACATAGTTGTGTATTCTTCGTTGTGGGTCCTTCTAGTTGTGGCATGTGGGACGCTGCCTCAGCGTGGTCTGATGAGCAGTGCCATGTCCGCGCCCAGGATTCGAACCAACGAAACACTGGGCTGCGTGCAGCGGAGCGCGCGAACTTAATCACTCGGCCACGGGGCCAGCCCCAAGAAAAAAAGATATTAAAAGTCAATTACTACGTAAAATTCCAAACAATAAGGACACGGACAGAATATTTTTCTTGTGTGAGTGCAGTAAAACTGTTTCTCTAAGTATGCTGAAGCCACAAATTACTGATGTGAAATGGAAAGAGTCAGTTTTCCCAATAGAATGGAAAACTGAAGTTTTGCTATGTTTATTTTCCCAGGTAGTCATCTAAGAGTATTCAATATGAACTCCTTGTAAGTCTAGCTAATTAAAGACAGAAAAAGAAAAGTAGCAAATCAATTCTAAATCCCTGTGATAACAGGCATGATAGAGGTGTACGATGTGAGTTCAGAAGACAGGTGTCTAACATGGACTTATGGCTGAGGTGGGACAAGGATATGTAGCAGAGGAGATAATCTCCTAGTTGATTTTGACAAAGTAAGATTGGGTCACGTGAACAGAAGTCAGGTTGAGAAAAGATATTTGATTGATGTCTTACACATACCTGAATAAGGTGGGTGCAGCTTTACTGTCCATAGGAGGGCAGAGCAACCACAGAGACTCTCTTGCTCTAACTTCTTTCCCTCATGGGTCTCAGGATCTTGCTATCATACTGCTTCTTCTGAAATCTTATGTGTGTACGTGTGTGTGTGTGTGTGTGAGGAAAATTGTCCCTGAATTAACATCTGTTGTTAATGTTCCGCTTTTTGCTTGAAGAAGATTGTCACTGAGTTAAGATCGGTGCCAATCATCATCTATTTTATGTAGGATGCCACCACGGCGTGGCTTGATGAGTGCTGCTAGGTCTCCTCCCAGGATCTGAATCTCAAACCTGGGCTATGGAAGCACAGTGCATAAACTTAACCACCACTCCACCAGGCCAGCCCCTTCTGACATCTTTTTATATCATTAACACTAATCAAGTAACTCATTTGGTATGTTAAATTGAGAAAAGATACCATTTCTAGAAAATCTTCCTACATGGTCCTCTTGCTCCTGATCTCTCAGCTGAGCGCTGTTTCTGGGTGGCAGATATGGCCCACGGAGAAAGATGATATGAGTAGCAATTTCTAAGGACCCGCAGCAATTCCCTGTGTCTGGACAAGTGAACAGGGAAAGGCTACAGAGCTTGCCAATAGTCACCCCATCCAGGCTCCTAAGCACAGAGAGGACAAGTGATGAGAATTGATCTACAGAGTCATACAGAAATACTAGATTGTTACACTGATAGGCATTAAACTATTAGGATTCAAAGATCCCTCTGCTTTTTCTTCTGTTTTGGGGGAAAAAAGACTAGCTACCTCTGAAAAATCCAGGAGTCTGGCTGTTGTCAGCAAGCAACAATTCAATCTTAAAGAACTAGTAGGAAATGAGCATAAATTCAGCCTGAAGAAATAACAGTGTCTTCTTGAAACAAATAAAGCCTTTCACTTCTCTAAAGTTCCCTTCTTTTAAAACCACTCTTCCCCAAACAGCACTTCAGTCAGGAAGCACTCTCAGCAGGAAGCCTGCATGCAGGGCCTGTATCCACCTTCAGAACAGCTTCCTGAGGACAAATCTAACTTACCCTTTCAATGCAATCTCTTCTACAGAAGTCACCCAACCTCTGCCCTCCAAACCTACTCAGCTCACCTCCAGCCACCAATGGAGAAGCCGTGATTTCTTGGAGAAGAGTGAAGGTGAAGACAGGCCAAGGGCAGAAACAAGCAGGATTCACTCCCCAAACCAGTGGCGTGAATTACACAAGGAAGAGCAAAATGAGCCAAGTGAAAATGAAAGTTAAATTCTTAGGGTGGGGTAGAAAAGCAGAAGAGAAACAATGGACCAATGGCAGCTCTCCATGTCAGGCCTCCGGGAAATGACAAGGCTTTTTTGCCAGGACCAGATGGGCTAGAAACTACATGCTTATTCCTATCTTAGTTCTGGTTCTGGAAGCTGTTTCATGGCTCTTCAACATACTTCCTTCTTTGGAGCACTAGGCTCACCTAGGACTTCAAATTTCACACACGTCCACCTCATCTGGCTTCCTTAAAATGAGCTGTCTCAAGGCTGGAATAGAGTACCTCCTTCACTCAGCGAGGACCCACGCCGAAGGTCCACTTCACATAGCCACACCAGCACTGTCCTGGATTGCAGCTGCCGCCAAGGTAAATGCATACGGCCAGTCTGTGTCCTGTTATATTACGGAGAGAGAAAAGCTATCTAAATCTGAAATTATCTCAAGTGGTCAGTCAGAGGGCTCTGGCAGTAGAAGCACAGTCAGTACTGATGACTTTCAGAACCTGGGTTCAATAACGCCAAAATGAGACTTTTCAAAAATAGACTGGGAAGATGAAACTGTCTGAACTATCATATGTTTGACAATGCCATGTAATACTATTCAACATGGAACCCTGTATCAGAGCATAATAAAAGTAAGGCTGGAAAATAACCATGAAGGCTAATTTTCAGTGTCAACTTGACTGGCCACAAGGTGCCCAGATTAAACGTGATTTCTCGGTATGTCTGTGAATGCGTTCTTTCCAGATGAGAATAGCATTAAATCTGTGGACTCAGTAAACTAGATTGTCCTCTCCATTGCGGATGTCCATCATCCAATTTGTTGTGGCCTGTATAGAACAAAAAGGTAGAGGAAGAAAGAATTTGCCCCTTTTGCTTCGTGCGTGCCTGTTGGACCTGGGACATGGTTCTTCCCCTTCAACCAGGACTTGCACCGTTGGTTACCCTGGTTCTCACACTGTCAGACAGGGTCTGATTGCACCACCAGCCTCCCTGGGTCTCCGACTTGCAGACAGCGGATCCTGGAAGTTCTTAGCCTCCAGAATGATGTCAGCCAATATATTATATATATATGTATACATAATTAATTGATTTATATAGTTTGTCTCTATATTAAAATATGTATAAATATTATCTTTATAAATATTTATATATGTTTTATAAACATATATAAATATTTATAATTGTACATTATAAATATAACTATTTATATATTATAAACGTTATACAAATAAATGTAAATATGATATTTATCACATAAATATTACATTTATAAATATATAAAATATATATGTAAAATATTGGTTCTGTTTCTCTGGAGAACAAAGTCTAATATAGGAAAGAGGGAATTCTGAAACTGTGTTAAGCGGCACACATGAACTGTGTTAACGACACAGATGAACTGCACTGTTTCAAAAGCCGTGTGCTTAGAAAAGACTTGGAGGGCTTAAGGGTACAAGGAGGATGTTGTAGACATGATAATGCCTAAAGTCAATTTTAATCCATAAAATCACATCACATAAATGGATGTCAGCTTCAAAAAAGAAAGAACTTTGACTCGGATGTACCATCTGAGTAAGTGTATAAGCGGTGCAGTCTGCCTTTCACAGCAAGAGAGACACACCTATTTTAACCCCTTTTTCTCATGGGTCTCAGGATCTTGGTATCATGCTACTTCTTCAGATATCTTTTCACATTAACACCAATCAAGCCTCTCATTTAGTTTCACTAAAAGTTGTAAAGATGCCTCTTATGGAAATTCTTCCTACCTGTTGCTCCTGCTCCTGATCTCTCCCCTGAGCTCGGTTTCTGGGTGCCAATATGGCCCAAGGAGAAGGGGGAGCAAAGTTAGTGGTTTTGAGGAGCTGAGTGGATTCCTGAGTTTGTACTTGGAAATCTGCTAGGACTAGTAAACACAGGAGAAGCTGAAGAGCAGGGCAGCTGTCACACCATTCAGGCTCCGAACCCAGAGAGGACAGGGAACTAGGATTATTTTGAAGGCATGCAGAAATCTTACAGTATTACACTGATAGAACTTGACTTACTAAGGTTCAAAGAACCATCTGACTTTCCCCTATTTCTTCCTCACAGGATCTTTGTCATCCCTGAGCAGGGCCAGTTCTAGCACTCTTCTCTGCTGCTCTCTGTGCAGAATTGGTCCAGCTGACTGGGCTGTGGCCCGTGGAGACACCATAGGCTCTCTCTCTCTTGAGAATCCTTTGCTAAGATTTCTCAGGAAGTTCTTGCTGGAATTAGGACTACTGCTAGAGATGAGGTATCAGTGACGATACCGTGACTTAAGAAATGAAAACGCGCAAGTGGAAGGCAATTGAGAGAACTGCAGTGGGGAGTGTGGAGTTCTCACTAACACCATCATTAGTGATCTCACCCCCACCCCTCATTTCACCCCCAACTATAAGTGTCATGAAGTCAGGTAGGGACTTTCCCTATTAAGTTGCTTAATGCTTCAGATCTATTAGAAGTTGTTACATATAAGCAGTGACAAAGAGGTAGATATACAGATAAAGCTGTAAACATCATTTTAACTGAAGTGAGCATCTGGATGACAAATCATGCTTCTACCATTCTTGCTATGAACACAATTGCTGTGTCACATAATGCAATTCTCCTATTCTTATGGTATTATTAGCAAATATATGATTCCCCTTTAACAAATTTTAACGAGTACTTTTTTATATTTGCTCATTTCTTCCTAAAGTTGACTCAAATTGGTGTTCGATCTGTCTCAAGTACCACACTTTAACCACATTAACTCTTCTTTTGTTATAAGTGCTCTCTACCAAGAAAACGTTAATCATCCATGGGCTGAGGGGAGATATTTCATTACATTCCTTTCTAACTAAGAGCTGTAATTACTGGAGAGGAAACAGAACCCTAAGCAGGATCTTTTTCCCTTGTAACTCAGAACATGATAACCTGGAAAGCCTACCACGTAGCAACATGCTCAGATCTGGTGAACACTTGTGTGTGATGAGAGGGGCATGGTGAATTCAGGTTTCCCGCTGGCCCACGTTGTCAGGTATCTTGACAGGACATGATATGGCACAGCTGCAAACCTAATGTTTTTTAGGAAATTCCCAACATATCAACCAAAGATATGGGATCAGCTCAGAGATTCAAAGGGAGGTGAGAAAAAGGGTGAATATTGAGGAAGGATTGGGAAGGGAAGAAACATTGCACAGAGAAGAGGTCTTTGGAGAAGGGAGTTCATTTCTTAAGAACATTGCAATCAATACTGCTAATACCGTGCTTGTCACACAACACAGTTACCCTCTGAGATCTCCAATCTCCTCCAGTTTCAATCATATAACATGCCTAAAAAGACATCTATCTTAATATCTCTGCATTAACTACCATACTTCGTGCCATTATTGCTGAATACGCAAGAGAAGCAAGACTGATGTTCCGTTTCCACTAAAGGATGTATTCATTCTAACAAACCAGGACCCTAAACCAGAGATCAGCATTATAAACCGTGGACAAATGCAAAAGAAAAGAATGAGAAGAAGAAGAAAAGGAAAGGAAACTAAACCTAAAGGCACTAGAAAGTGACAAAAGTGATGAGAAACTACAGTGTAATAGACACTTGGAAGAAGGGAACAGTATTAGAGGAGTTTTCTGGTTTTATGGCTTTTCATATGAAGGCAGACCTCAATTGGTGGTGGATTGCACAGTTAAAATTCAGTTAGCAACATACAGACTTGCTGGCTTGAAGAACAAGAAGAATGATTTGGGACTGCCATCAGCTGGAAAGTGGTGGATAATATTAAAGCGAGATCCAGAGGAAAAGACTCTAAACTGTCCATGTAAACTATGACCAAATCCCTGAACCACATATCTGTGAGAGAGACGCCAAGCAGGGCTAACAGTACTGAACAGAGATTTCGGCTGCTGCAAAATGCAAGGGAGAATGAAGAATTTGAGTTTAACCAAGTTAAGCACCTGAAAAAAAAATATCCATCAGACAGATGAACAGAATCCAGAGTCTCTAAGTCTCATTCACAATTCCCCTGGGGTATTTTAGATCCAATGTAAACCGCTCAACTTACAAAGAAACTGGACAAGACGGCTCATCCTCAAGACACAGGCAGTTAATGGAGACCAACTAAAAACAATCTAATGTTGTATTTCATAGGCACGGACTTCACAGCCGCTATTATATCTGGGGTGACTGATGTAAAAGAAAATATGCTTACAATAAGGAGCAAATAAGAAATGCCAAAAGACAAATAGAAATTGTTGGGTTTTTTTAATTGAAATACCAAACTAAAAACTGCAACGACTCAAAAAACAAATCCAAGTTTGGCTTAGAGGAACTTCAGGATCACAAGAGAAAGCATAAGTGAACTTAGAAGTAGATTAATAAAAACGATCCAATAAAAAAATAATGAACAGAGCCCTAATTCTCCACAAAAAAAATCAAGGTTATAATATAGGCTTAAACTACAGAACAACTATTAAAGTACAACAATACTAAAACTATGAAAGTAGCTGAATTAGATGAGAAACAAAGGGTTAAAAGTCAAGTTCCTTTAAATATATGCAGAAAAGCATCACACAAAATCCAATACTCAGTCATGATAATAATAAATTAGGAATATTAACCTGATGAAAGGAAATAAGAAAAGCCTACAGTTTACATCATGCTTAATGGGTAAATAGTGAAGACATTCTCTCTATGATTGGAAAAATGTCAATACTCACCATTCCCATTCGTCCTTGAGCTATATATCCTAGCCCAAAAAATTAGGCAAGAAAATCAAATTAAATCATAAATATTGGAAAAGAGGAAATGAAGTCATCTCTGTAGGTGACACAATAGTTTATGAAGAAAATCCAAATCAATCTAGCATAACCTACTGGAAACTGTTAGTAAATTCAGTCAGGTCATAGGGCACAAATTCTATATTAAAAATCATTTATATTTTATAATCTAGCAGTGGTTAATTGGAAAGTTAAATTTAAACATCCGTTTACATTAATGTCCCCATATAAACTACTGTGGAGATAAAGAATCCTTCCCTTTCCACCCCTGGGTGACTAGATGAGTCACCTGGTTTGAGAGGGTTCATAGCCATGGGAGGCATGGTGAAGTTGCAACAGGTATGAGATCAAAACAGACCTGGGATTGGAGGCTATGGAGAGATTAGGAATCAGAATCAATAGTTGCCATCATCATCCTTGAGCCAAATGTTTCATCACTGGAATCCCATATCATTGAGTACAGATCATAAGTCTCTATTCCAGTAAGGAGCTCAGGTCATGAGGATTTAGAAACGTCTGGTCCACAGCTACTGAGGGCTGTGTGTACCACTGCCTGCCCATTTCCCATAAGTGAACCTGCAAGATGAAGCGTGCTTATTCACTGAGATTCTCATGAACCAACCCCCCCCCAAACTTCTCATTGTGTAAAGTTATCTCTCAAATTCATGACCCAGTACAATCCCAAGCTCCCAGAAATACAACATGGAGTGACTGCGCTCAGAGAACTTGTTCATGACAGAACCCACACTGATGCCCAATGAACTGTTAATTGTGAGTCCAGAATTCCTTATCAGGACACTTCCTGAGGAGAAGCTACTTACAAGCTTCAGACTTTTGTGAGGAAACAGCTTCATTTTGGGGCAGGAGACACTGTCAAAACAAGGATGTTTTTGGATAACTCAGGTACTTTGCTCTTTAACTCGTTTCACATCTTGAATTGGTTTCCTTCATGAGCTATGGCCTCAGTCATTGTAGCCATAGTGAGAGGTAAACAGAATTTAAAGGGAATATGGATAAGAGTCAATTTCCCCCAGTCTCCATGGATGAGAGTTTGAGGGATATGCATGTGTGTGAAGAGAGACAGGATGCATCTAACCTGGAATGGTGAACGAAAGAACTTCTGGTGAACAGGGACCAAGGCAGGCACTGTTTGGCCAAGTAGCCCATTATTTCTATTATTCTGAGCTCATAAGTAGGTTCAGAAGAGTTGGAAAAGAAAATGCTAAAAGACACTAGGACATCACCAACGGCTGCAGGAAACCTCAGTGCTGCAGCATCTTCCCTGCTGTCTCACTGCAGGAGGAGAACAGGCTTTACTTCATTCCTGAGGACTGCTGTAGCCTTTCAGCTCACTGGAAAGAGTGAGGCTGGTCAGGAAAGGGAAACCCTGACCTTGACCATTGCTGATGGAACCCATGACCCAAGTACTGACCCTTTCTCCATCACTGCAGTCACAGTGGAACCAGCAACCTGAAGAGTGGAGATTGACCTGGGCAAACAGAGAAAAGCTTTCCACTGAGAGGGAATTACTGTGGAAACAGAAAGGAAGGTCAAATCAACTTGTACCTAGTATATTGATTTAGATTTAAGATGCTGTTTCAGTAATTAAAATTTTTTAAAATCTAAGTATCTTTGAGTAAGCTAAAACTTTGCTGCATAATGAAGAAATATTTATGATGTGCACAATAAATCATTGTTGACTACAGTCATGCGCTGCACAATGATGTTTCAGTCATCGATGAACCGCATTCATGACATGGTCCCGTAAGATTGGTACCATATAGTCTAGCTGTGTAGTACTCTATACCATCTAGGTTTATGTATGTACACTCTATGATATTCACACAAAGATTAAAGTGCCCAACGACGCATTTCTTAGAATGTATCCCCGTCCATAAGAATGCATGACTGCATAGGCAGAATGCCGTACAGTAGGTCTATAAAAAGTATTTATCTTGTATAACTGGAACTTTATATCTTGAATAACAATGCCATAAAAACTCAAGGCATTAGACGTCATGTTAACTGTCCATACAGAAATTTAAAAAATACTGAATGATAGCTGACTAGCAAATATCAAAGTCCAAAAGAATGTTTAGAGAAAAAAAATTAGAATTGTGTACTCAAATCAATACCTGCTACTTTAAATAAAGATATTTGAAGATTTTAAGAAAGAAATATTTTTTGTGCAAAAGGTGAAATAAAAAAATGATCTATGGGGACTGGCCCGGTGGCATAGCAGTTACGTTGGCACGTTCCGATTTGGCGGCCCAGGGTCTGCCGGTTTAGATCCCAGGTACACACATGGCACCACTTGTCAAGACATGCTGTGGCATCCCACATATAAAGTAGAGGAAGATGGGCACAGGTGTTAGCTCCAGGCCAGTCTTCCTCAGTAAAAAGAGGATTGGCAGCAGTTGTTATCTCAGGGTTGATTTTCCTCAAAAAAAAAAAAAAGATTTATGATTTTTTAATATTCTATTTCAAAGCAAAAGAAAGGTACTAATATTTAAGTAGATTAATATTCATTCTTATTAATTATTTCAAAGAAGAGAGAAAATCAATCAGCAACAATCTGGATCAGTGCTTATGTGCTAGGAAGTGAGGAAGCTATGACAAACATTCTATTATCTAGTTCCCACAATGTCCCTATCAAGTAGCTCACCATCTCTATTTCTGATGGTGAACTGAACCAGTTAAGTTTACTTTAATAAGGGCCATTAAATAGCAACATCATTAAATAATGAAATCCTATCTGATTTCAAAGTCCAAGCTATGAACTGTCCACAGTGTTCCCCCTCTACATCACGTCACCTGTTACAGCACCCTGGTCATGAAGTAGCTCAACTTGGTGTTAGCCGTTACCAGAACCTGCCCCTGCTTCGTTAGTGGCTACATGGATTGAGCATGTCAACCTCTATTTCCTGGCACCCAAGATTTTCCCATGATGCTCCCAGCTGCCTCTGCAGATTTGCATCCTCTGGGTTTTCCCTCCTTCCCTACATCCTAAGGAATGTGGTTCCTACCTATTCCTAAGGGGTACACTACAGAGAGGACACCTGTGCTGGAGAAACCAAGTTCTAGTTCTAATC
>NW_025798451.1:0-2458 GCF_021613505.1 Equus quagga | reverse complement strand
GTCACCAAGTCACCAAGATGTAGCTCATCTGATCAGCTCTGAAGGGGGCATGCGTTGTCTATAAATTACGAGGAGTAAAGATTCCCCAGATACCATGCTCTGACTTAACTGCATTATAGAAAAGACCTTTGCAAGTTAAGATTTACTGCCCTCAAATGCATCCTCGGAGTAGTGTTTTGGACAGTTTATGTTCATCCCTCCAGATGAACCCTTTATGGATTATATTAACCAGGCTCCTTTCTCCTCTACTTCACAGTTAAGTTTTGCTTATGAGAGATAATGACAAGAGAGGAAAAGAGGCAGGGTCACCAAGCGTCCTCATCTGCAATATCTGTCCCTTGACTCCCTTATTGCTGGATATATTTCATAGTAGCTGATTTTCCCTGGCAAGCCCTGGCACCTGGCAGGCAGCCCTGTCCCTAAGCCACAGGGCCCAACTGCCCAGGCAACCACACCTGTCCTCCTCATTTCAGGCCAATGGGGATAAGAGCCACCCACTTCTGCTAGAAGGATGCTTCTCCTTCCCTGACTGGTTTCCTGTAGCCCTGCCCCACCTTTGTAAGTAGTCCCTTCATTGTCCTTCCTCAACTCTGCTAGGTCCCTGTCTAATAGACAAAGCAAGGGAAAAAATGAGGATTGGAGAATGTATTCTCCCTTAAGAGGAAAGTAACAAAAGTTCTTGCATTCTTCAATAAGCAGTAACAGAAGTCCTAATATTCTGCAATTAACATTGCTGAGATAGTCAGCAGAAGCATAGAGAAATATGTAATGTGAAAATAAACAGTGTAACTAGGGGACGTTGGGTCTGAAGAGGCTCCAGGGAAGAATGACTGTCTGCCCTCACCCACTCCTACCTCGGGAAGTCTACAGCAGGGGGCTTTCTTCATATACACAGTGGACCCCGCAGTGCTCCATGCACATCCCTCTTTAGGACTCTCCCTCTGATCCTCCAGTTTGTGTCCCTCACTGGGCACTACCCTCGGCTGCAGGGATCACCTTTGATTTGAGAGTCAAGAAAGAGAGAAGCCAATTTCTAATAAGAGTGGGCAATTTTAAATATTTAAAATAATATTTGTGGAGAAAGTGAGCTAACAAGAGAACCATAGCTGAATCTCAAAGTAGGAATCTAAATTCAGGTAAGGTTAGTGTCTCTTGATTTGTCACCATACCAGTTAGTACCGGTGTGTGACTCATTCTGCCAGCACTCAGCTGCTGTTGTGAATAAGAGATCAATGTATCCACCCTGGTCTGGATTTGTGTAATGTAGGGGCAACCTCAGAAAATCATGGTAAATGAAGGAAGACTATTTTCAAGACAGGATTAAAAGAATGTAACATCATCAAATCTACTCTAGCCTAAAGTAATGAAAATATGGAATGACCCAAAGGAAGAGGAAGAAAGAATAGTTACCAAGGGATAGGAGAGCCCAATGATGTCAAAGAACAGGTGTGGTGGTATGAGAAGCTGTGGGCAGGTGTTGGGATGATCCATTTGTGATGTGAGGGGGGAGCATTTTTGGCTGATGACAAAGAACAAGGAGTGATGTTACTGCAGTGGAGCAGTGGGGCAAGAAAGAGGAAAGACTCATAACTTTAGGGTAGGGAAACCTGCATTAGACAGGATGCAAGGACATCAAATATGCATAAAAAATGATAAATTAGACTTGAAATATATTTAAAACTTCAATTCGCCACAAGGCAATGTGAAGAAGTGACAAGGCAAGTCACTCTGGGAGAAGACAGTCTCAGTATATTTAACAGAATCTAGGATATAAAACTACCTCCTAGATCAATAACGTAAAGACAATCTAATTTGTAAAAATGGGCAACTTTAACAGTAGACACTTTACAAAAGAAGATATGAAGATAGGAATGACCAAAAAGCATATGAAAAAAGTAAATATCATTACTCATCAGTGAAATGCAAATAAGATACCACCACACACCCAACAGAATGGCTAACAATATAAAGACAGAGATACCAAAGGTAGGTGAGAATGTGGATCTGGAGGAACTCCCATTCCTTGGTGTTGTAAATTGGTGCAGCCACTTAGAAAAACTGTTCAACTGTTTCTAATAAAGGCAAGCATGCATCTTACCCTATGAATCAGTGATTCCAAGATTATGTCTATATCCAACGGAAATGATTACATTTATGCACAAAGACCTGTCCAAGAACATTCAGAACAACTTTATTCATAATACTTGAAAACTGGAGCAGCCCAGTTATCCATCTATAGGAGAATGGAGAAACACATTGTGATAAATAGTGGACTACTACTCAGCAATAAGAAGAACAGACCACTGATAGACACAACATTAGTACTTTCTCAAAATATTAACTTTTGTGAAAAGAGAGTCAGTCAAAAAAGAGTGTTTAGCATATGGTTCCATTTACAATAACTTCAAGACTGGACAATACTAACCTGATAAAAATCAGAAAAGTGGTTAGATCTGGG
>NW_025798450.1:0-1950 GCF_021613505.1 Equus quagga | reverse complement strand
AAAATGAGCATGGGAGAGCTTGATGGTTTATCTTCAAGGTAAAGTGGAGGATTCTGGACTCAGCAATCTTAGAGGAGAAGTGACCTCCTTGTCCACAGGACTCATCTGCTCCCAAAAGACAAAACATCACCCACCAGAGGAGCCTGGAGCCCATGGCACGGCTGGGTGGGGAATGCTGTGCCTCTTGCGCTCAGGGTTCTGCTCTTCCTGGGGTAAAAGCTGAGTTTTCAGCTTAGCTTTTCCTGATTGCAGGATTATCCTGTGATGGTACCATGTTATGGTTGTCACTCTGTAGCTTCCTGAGGTCCAGCACTCAATGCTGCCCCACACAGCACATTCCCCTCCTGTTCTTCAGGGCAGGAGGGCTGGCTTAAGGTAAAGTCCTGCCCCACAGAGCTCTGCTAGTTTTCCCTGTGCTGCAGCTGCCCTGGTAACCAGGATGCCCTAGGTCCCGCTGTCCCTGCTTACCCCACCTTCTGCCTGCAGTGCTCTGTGCTGGAACACACCCACCAGCACGTCAGCTGAGAGTGAGGGATCTGTGAGTAAAGCTTCCCGTTCCTGTTCTGCCTATTTGTCCTCAATTACTTCTGGTGCTGGGTTCAAACCAAGCAATGTTTTAGAATTTTCCTTCCCCAGGCATTATCCCCAGCTCCTGCCCTGATTGGCCAGTGACGGGGAGTCACCAAGTCACCAAGATGTAGCTCATCTGATCAGCTCTGAAGGGGGCCTGCATTGTCTACAAATTACGAGGAGTAAAGATGCCCCAGGTACCATGCTGTGACTTTATTGGATTATAGCAAAGACCTTTGCAAGTTAAGATTTGCTGCCCTCAAATGCATCCTCGGAGTCGTGTTTTGGACAGTTTATGTTCATCCCTCCAGATGAACCCTTTATGGCTTGTAGTGACTGGGTTCCTTTCTCCTCTACTTCGCAGTTAAGTTTTGCTTATGGGAGATAATGACAAGAGAGCAAAAGAGGCAGGGTCACCAAGCGTCCTCATCTGCAATATCTGTCCCTTGGCTCCCTTGTTGCTGGATATATTTCATAGTAGCTGATTTTCCTTGGCAAGCCCTGGCACATGGCAGGCAGCCCTGTCCCTAAGCCACAGGGCCCAACTCCCCAGGCAACCACACCTGTCCTCCTTCTTTCAGGCCAATGGGGATAAGAGCCACCCACTTCTGCTAGAAGGATGCTTCTCCTTCCCTGACTGGTTTCCCATAGCCCTGCCCCACCTTTCTAAGTAGTCCCTTCATTGTCCTTCCTCATCTCTGCTAGGACCCTGGCTAATAGACAAAGCAAGGGAAAAAATGAGGATTGGAGAATGCGTTCTCCCTTAAAAGGAAAGTAACAAAAGTTCTTGCGTTCTTCAATACATAGTAGCAGAAGTCCTAATATTCTGCAATTAATATTGCTGAGATAGTCAGCAGAAGCATAGAGAAATATGTAATGTGAAAATAAACAGTGTCACTAGGGGACGTTGGGTCTGAAGAGGCTCCAGGGAAGAATGACTATCTGCCCTCACCCACTCCTACCTCAGGAAGCCTACAGTAGGGGGATTTTTTCATATACACAGTAGACCCCTCAGTGTTCCATGCACATCCCTCTTCAGGACTCTCCCTCTGATCCCCCAGCTTGTGTCCCTCACTGGGCACTACCCTCGGCTTCAGGGATCACCTTTGATTTGAGAGTCAAGAAAGAGAGAAGCCAATTTCTAATGAGAGTGGGCAATTTTAAATATTTAAAATAATGTTTGTGGAGAAAGTGAGCTAACAAGAGAACCATAGCTGAATCTCAAAGTAGGAATCTAAATTCAGGTAAGGTTAGTGTCTCTTGATTTGTCACGATACCACTTAGTACAGGTGGGTGACTTATTCTGCCAGCACTCAGCTGCTGCTGTGAATAAAAGAGATCAATGCATCCACCCTGGTCTGGATTTGTGTAATGTAGGGG
>NW_025798449.1:0-1173 GCF_021613505.1 Equus quagga | reverse complement strand
GTCACCAAGTCACCAAGATGTAGCTCATCTGATCAGCTCTGAAGGGGCATGCATTGTCTACAAATTACGAGGAGTAAAGATGCCCCAGATACCATGCTCTGACTTTATTGGGTTATAGCAAAGACCTTTGCAAGTTAAGATTTACTGCCCTCAAATGCATCCTCGGTTAGTGTTTTGCACAGTTTACGTTCATCCCTCCAGATGAACCCTTTATGGATTACATTAACCGGGCTTCTTTCTCCTCTACCTCACAGTTAAGTTTTGCTTATGGGAGATAATGACAAGAGAGCAAAGGAGGCAGGGTCACCAAGCGTCCTCATCTGCAATAACAGTCCCTTGGCTCCCTTATTGCTGGATACATTTCATAGTAGCTGATTTTCCCTGGAAAGCCCTGGCACATGGCAGGCAGCCCTGTCCCTAAGCCACAGAGCCCAACTGCCCAGGCAACCACACCTGTCCTCCTTCTTTCAGGCTAATGGGGATAAGAGCCACCCACTTCTGCTAGAAGGATGCTTCTCCTTCCCTGACTGGTTTCCCGTAGTCCTGCCCCACCTTTGTAAATAGTCCCTTCGTTGTCCCTCCTCAACTCTGCTAGGACCCTGGCTAATAGACAAAGCAAGGATGAGGATTGGAGAATGTATTCTCCCTTAAAAAGAAAGTAACAAAAGTTCTTACATTCTTCAATAAACAGTAACAGAAGTCCTAATATTCTGCGATTAACATTGCTGAGATAGTCAGCAGAAAGGTAGAGAAATAAGCAATGTGAAAATAAACAGTGTAACTCGGGCACGTAGGGTCTGAAGAGGCTCCAGGGAAGAATGACTACCTGTCCTCACCCACTCCTACCTCGGGAAGTCTACAGCAGGGGGATTTCTTCATATATGCAGTGGACCCCGCAGTGCTCCATGTGCACCCCTCTTTAGGATTCTCCCTCTGATCCTCCAGCTTGTGTCCCTCACTGGGCACTGCCCTCGACTTCAGGGATCACCTTTGATTTGAGATGCAAGAAAGGAAGAGGCCAATTTCTAATGAGAGTGGGCAATTTTAAATAATCAAAATAATTTTTGTGAAGAAAGTGAGCTAACAAGAGAACCATAGCTGAATCTCAAAGTAAGAATGTAAATTCAGGTAAGGTTAGTGTCTCTTGATTTGTCACAATACCACTTAGTACAG
>NW_025798448.1:0-1182 GCF_021613505.1 Equus quagga | reverse complement strand
ATTAAAAGAATGTAACATCATCGAATCTACTCTAGCATAAAGTAATGAAAATATGGAATGATCCCAAGGAAGAGGAAGAAAGAATAGTTACCAAGGGATAGGAGAGCCCAATGATGTCAAAGAACAGGCATGGTGGGATGAGAAGCTGTGGGCAGATGGTAGGATGATCCATTTGTGATTTGAGGGGGGAGCATTTTCGGTTCATGACAGAGAACAAGGATTGATGTTACTGCAGTGGAGCAGAGGGGCAAGAAAGAGGAAAGACTCATAGCTTTAGGGTTGGAAACCTGCATTAGACAGGAAGCAAGGACATCAAATATGAAAGGAAAAATGATAAATTAGACTTGGTATATATTTAAAACTTCAATTCACCACAAGGCAATGTGAAGAAGTGACAAGGCAAGCCACTCTGGGAGAAGGCAGTCTCAGTATATTTAACAGAATCTAGGGTATAAAACTATCTCCTACAAGTCAATAAGATAAATGCAATCTAATTTTTAAACATGGACAACTTTCATCATAGACACTTCACAAAAGAAGATATGAAGATAAGAATGACCAAAAAGCATATGAAAAAAGTAAATATCATTACTTGTCAGTGAATTGCAAATAAGATACCACCCCACACACAACAGAATGGCTAACAATAAAAAGACAGAGATACCAAATGTTGGTGAGAATGTGGAGCCGGGGCAACTCCCATTCCTTGGTGTTGTAAATTGGTGCAGCCACTTAGGAAAACTGTTCAACCGTTTCTAATAAAGGCAAGCATGCATCTTACCCTATGAATCAGTGATTCCAAGATTATGTCTATATCCAACGGAAATGAATACATTGATACACAAAGACCTGTACAAGAACATTCAGAACAACTTTATTCATAATAGTTGAAAACTGTAGCAACCCAGTTTTCCATCTATAGGAGGATGGAGAAACACATTGTGACAAATAGTGGAATACTACTCAGCTATAGGAAGAATAGACCACTGATACACACAGCATTAGTACTTTCCCAAAATATTAACTTTTGTGAAAAAGGAGTCAGTCAAAAAAGAGTGTTTACTACATGGTTCCATTTACAATAACTTCAAGAGTGGACAATGCTAACCTGATAAAAATCAGAAAAGTTATTAGGTCTGGGAAATATGTTGATTGGGAAGGAGCATGGGGACATTGTCTTGG
>NW_025798447.1:0-1182 GCF_021613505.1 Equus quagga | reverse complement strand
CCAAGACAATGTCCCCATGCTCCTTCCCAATCAACATATTTCCCAGACCTAATAACTTTTCTGATTTTTATCAGGTTAGCATTGTCCACTCTTGAAGTTATTGTAAATGGAACCATGTAGTAAACACTCTTTTTTGACTGACTCCTTTTTCACAAAAGTTAATATTTTGGGAAAGTACTAATGCTGTGTGTATCAGTGGTCTATTCTTCCTATAGCTGAGTAGTATTCCACTATTTGTCACAATGTGTTTCTCCATCCTCCTATAGATGGAAAACTGGGTTGCTACAGTTTTCAACTATTATGAATAAAGTTGTTCTGAATGTTCTTGTACAGGTCTTTGTGTATCAATGTATTCATTTCCGTTGGATATAGACATAATCTTGGAATCACTGATTCATAGGGTAAGATGCATGCTTGCCTTTATTAGAAACGGTTGAACAGTTTTCCTAAGTGGCTGCACCAATTTACAACACCAAGGAATGGGAGTTGCCCCGGCTCCACATTCTCACCAACATTTGGTATCTCTGTCTTTTTATTGTTAGCCATTCTGTTGTGTGTGGGGTGGTATCTTATTTGCAATTCACTGACAAGTAATGATATTTACTTTTTTCATATGCTTTTTGGTCATTCTTATCTTCATATCTTCTTTTGTGAAGTGTCTATGATGAAAGTTGTCCATGTTTAAAAATTAGATTGCATTTATCTTATTGACTTGTAGGAGATAGTTTTATACCCTAGATTCTGTTAAATATACTGAGACTGCCTTCTCCCAGAGTGGCTTGCCTTGTCACTTCTTCACATTGCCTTGTGGTGAATTGAAGTTTTAAATATATACCAAGTCTAATTTATCATTTTTCCTTTCATATTTGATGTCCTTGCTTCCTGTCTAATGCAGGTTTCCAACCCTAAAGCTATGAGTCTTTCCTCTTTCTTGCCCCTCTGCTCCACTGCAGTAACATCAATCCTTGTTCTCTGTCATGAACCGAAAATGCTCCCCCCTCAAATCACAAATGGATCATCCTACCATCTGCCCACAGCTTCTCATCCCACCATGCCTGTTCTTTGACATCATTGGGCTCTCCTATCCCTTGGTAACTATTCTTTCTTCCTCTTCCTTGGGATCATTCCATATTTTCATTACTTTATGCTAGAGTAGATTCGATGATGTTACATTCTTTTAAT
>NW_025798446.1:0-1237 GCF_021613505.1 Equus quagga | reverse complement strand
AAGAGATCAATGCATCCACCCTGGTCTGGATTTGTGTAATGTAGGGGCAACCTCAGAAAATCATGGTAAATGAAGGAAGACTATTTTCAAGACAGGATTAAAAGAATGTAACATCATGGAATCTACTCTAGCATAAAGTAATGAAAATATGGAATGATCCCAAGGAAGAGGAAGAAAGAATAGTTACCAAGGGATAGGAGAGCCCAATGATGTCAAAGAACAGGCATGGTGGGATGAGAAGCTGTGGGCAGATGGTAGGATGATCCATTTGTGATTTGAGGGGGGAGCATTTTCGGTTCATGACAGAGAACAAGGATTGATGTTACTGCAGTGGAGCAGAGGGGCAAGAAAGAGGAAAGACTCATAGCTTTAGGGTTGGAAACCTGCATTAGACAGGATGCAAGGACATCAAATATGAAAGGAAAAATGATAAATTAGACTTGGTATATATTTAAAACTTCAATTCGCCACAAGGCAATGTGAAGAAGTGACAAGGCAAGCCACTCTGGGAGAAGGCAGTTTCAGTATATTTAACAGAATCTAGGGTATAAGACTATCTCCTACAAGTCAATAAGATAAATGCAATCTAATTTTTAAACATGGACAATGTTAATAGTAGACACTTTACAAAAGAAGATATGAAGATAAGAATGACCAAAAAGCATATGAAAAAAGTAAATATCATTACTTGTCAGTGAATTGCAAATAAGATACCACCCCACACACAACAGAAAGGCTAACAATAAAAAGACAGAGATACCAAATGTTGGTGAGAATGTGGAGCCGGGGCAACTCCCATTCCTTGGTGTTGTAAATTGGTGCAGCCACTTAGGAAAACTGTTCAACCGTTTCTAATAAAGGCAAGCATGCATCTTACCCTATGAATCAGTGATTCCAAGATTATGTCTATATCCAACGGAAATGAATACATTTATACACAAAGACCTGTCCAAGAACATTCAGAACAACTTTATTCATAATAGTTGAAAACTGGAGCAACCCAGTTATCCATCTATAGGAGAATGGAGAAACACATTGTGATAAATAGTGGACTACTACTCAGCAATAAGAAGAACAGACCACTGATAGACACAACATTAGTACTTTCTCAAAATATTAACTTTTGTGAAAAGAGAGTCAGTCAAAAAAGAGTGTTTAGCATATGGTTCCATTTACAATAACTTCAAGAGTGGACAATACTAACCTGATAAAAATCAGAAAAGTGGTTAGATCTGGG
>NW_025798445.1:0-1237 GCF_021613505.1 Equus quagga | reverse complement strand
CCCAGATCTAACCACTTTTCTGATTTTTATCAGGTTAGTATTGTCCACTCTTGAAGTTATTGTAAATGGAACCATATGCTAAACACTCTTTTTTGACTGACTCTCTTTTCACAAAAGTTAATATTTTGAGAAAGTACTAATGTTGTGTCTATCAGTGGTCTGTTCTTCTTATTGCTGAGTAGTAGTCCACTATTTATCACAATGTGTTTCTCCATTCTCCTATAGATGGATAACTGGGTTGCTCCAGTTTTCAACTATTATGAATAAAGTTGTTCTGAATGTTCTTGGACAGGTCTTTGTGTATAAATGTATTCATTTCCGTTGGATATAGACATAATCTTGGAATCACTGATTCATAGGGTAAGATGCATGCTTGCCTTTATTAGAAACGGTTGAACAGTTTTCCTAAGTGGCTGCACCAATTTACAACACCAAGGAATGGGAGTTGCCCCGGCTCCACATTCTCACCAACATTTGGTATCTCTGTCTTTTTATTGTTAGCCTTTCTGTTGTGTGTGGGGTGGTATCTTATTTGCAATTCACTGACAAGTAATGATATTTACTTTTTTCATATGCTTTTTGGTCATTCTTATCTTCATATCTTCTTTTGTAAAGTGTCTACTATTAACATTGTCCATGTTTAAAAATTAGATTGCATTTATCTTATTGACTTGTAGGAGATAGTCTTATACCCTAGATTCTGTTAAATATACTGAAACTGCCTTCTCCCAGAGTGGCTTGCCTTGTCACTTCTTCACATTGCCTTGTGGCGAATTGAAGTTTTAAATATATACCAAGTCTAATTTATCATTTTTCCTTTCATATTTGATGTCCTTGCATCCTGTCTAATGCAGGTTTCCAACCCTAAAGCTATGAGTCTTTCCTCTTTCTTGCCCCTCTGCTCCACTGCAGTAACATCAATCCTTGTTCTCTGTCATGAACCGAAAATGCTCCCCCCTCAAATCACAAATGGATCATCCTACCATCTGCCCACAGCTTCTCATCCCACCATGCCTGTTCTTTGACATCATTGGGCTCTCCTATCCCTTGGTAACTATTCTTTCTTCCTCTTCCTTGGGATCATTCCATATTTTCATTACTTTATGCTAGAGTAGATTCCATGATGTTACATTCTTTTAATCCTGTCTTGAAAATAGTCTTCCTTCATTTACCATGATTTTCTGAGGTTGCCCCTACATTACACAAATCCAGACCAGGGTGGATGCATTGATCTCTT
>NW_025798444.1:0-1036 GCF_021613505.1 Equus quagga | reverse complement strand
AAGGATTTTACACTAAGAATTTGTTTATAAAAAAACATCGTTAAGAGAGCAAAAAAGTAATCCACAAGTCTGTGTGTATGTGTGTTTGTGGGTGTGCATGCCAAGTGAAACACCCGTTTACCTCTGATGAGAGTATAAATTTGTACACCTGCTTTGGAAACCTCAAAGAATTCTAAATGGTCAATATAACTGTTATTCAGGTTTTCTTTGAATCGTTTCCTGTTAACACCTTCTCAAGTGAGATTATATTTTATTAAACTTCACTAAATTTACATTTCTATTAAGAAATGGACTATAGAAGAATGAAATTAAACACAGAATGACTACAGGATTGTCAAGGGAAATAAAAAAGCAATCTATGGACATATTAAACGTGCACTATTGTGGGTGATAATTGCTTGGATAACTGATTTCAAGGGCAGTTCTTACTAAGGATTCTCATTTATTTGTGTTGAAGGCTGGTAGCTGCATGTGGCCTTATGGAGTTCTGTATTGGCTAGTCCACAGCTGGACATCGTGTGGTCTGAGTTAGTGACACTCAGTAATAGGAGTTGATTATAAATGTGCTGCAACTTTATAGTTTTACAAGAGAATATTAAGCTCTATACCTGAGATTAGGCTCTGATAGCCAATCACAACTGTAGAATCTTGAACTCTATAAAGGAATCCAAAAATTCCATAAACTGAAATTATCGCTACCCAACGTCATCTGCCCCAGTATTTGGAAGGTTTTTTCCTGACCTCCTCCTGTCAGAAGAACAGAGGATCCCAAATGCATTTATTCCCCTTGATGAGAGAAGAGCAGGGAAACTCCTTTATTCACGATTCTGGGAACCATGAGGAGAGGTGAGCAAGTGAGGGTTTGTGGAGAGGAAGGAAGGGATGGTGCCACGCTGCTGGCACAGAGATACAGATACAGGGCTGAATCCGTCAGCTCCAAGACGCTCACGTTCAGCTCAGAGCTATAGTCATGGAACTGCTGCCCTGAGAATCAGTCTGGGATGCCTCCTTTTGCTCTTTGCGTACTTTCATAAAA
>NW_025798443.1:0-1036 GCF_021613505.1 Equus quagga | reverse complement strand
TTTTATGAAAGTACGCAAAGAGCAAAAGGAGGCATCCCAGACTGATTCTCAGGGCAGCAGTTCCATGACTATAGCTCTGAGCTGAACGTGAGCGTCTTGGAGCTGACGGATTCAGCCCTGTATCTGTATCTCTGTGCCAGCAGCGTGGCACCATCCCTTCCTTCCTCTCCACAAACCCTCACTTGCTCACCTCTCCTCATGGTTCCCAGAATCGTGAATAAAGGAGTTTCCCTGCTCTTCTCTCATCAAGGGGAATAAATGCATTTGGGATCCTCTGTTCTTCTGACAGGAGGAGGTCAGGAAAAAACCTTCCAAATACTGGGGCAGATGACGTTGGGTAGCGATAATTTCAGTTTATGGAATTTTTGGATTCCTTTATAGAGTTCAAGATTCTACAGTTGTGATTGGCTATCAGAGCCTAATCTCAGGTATAGAGCTTAATATTCTCTTGTAAAACTATAAAGTTGCAGCACATTTATAATCAACTCCTATTACTGAGTGTCACTAACTCAGACCACACGATGTCCAGCTGTGGACTAGCCAATACAGAACTCCATAAGGCCACATGCAGCTACCAGCCTTCAACACAAATAAATGAGAATCCTTAGTAAGAACTGCCCTTGAAATCAGTTATCCAAGCAATTATCACCCACAATAGTGCACGTTTAATATGTCCATAGATTGCTTTTTTATTTCCCTTGACAATCCTGTAGTCATTCTGTGTTTAATTTCATTCTTCTATAGTCCATTTCTTAATAGAAATGTAAATTTAGTGAAGTTTAATAAAATATAATCTCACTTGAGAAGGTGTTAACAGGAAACGATTCAAAGAAAACCTGAATAACAGTTATATTGACCATTTAGAATTCTTTGAGGTTTCCAAAGCAGGTGTACAAATTTATACTCTCATCAGAGGTAAACGGGTGTTTCACTTGGCATGCACACCCACAAACACACATACACACAGACTTGTGGATTACTTTTTTGCTCTCTTAACGATGTTTTTTTATAAACAAATTCTTAGTGTAAAATCCTT
>NW_025798442.1:0-4005 GCF_021613505.1 Equus quagga | reverse complement strand
CACAGGGCACAGCAGGGGCTCGTGGGGCAGCAGCAGCACATGGGGATTGCATATCCTGTGAAGCCAAACTATGGATGTCCCAGTCTCAGAGTTAACGGATCCTGAGTTAAGAAACATTGCTTTTGGGTGCAGAGTTCTGCCCGTGAGGAGGCAAGGAGAGATACAAGCTGGGGAAAAGTAAACTTATTTCCCATATCACTTTGTAATATTTCACAAGAAAAGAATTGAGGAGCTCATGAATCTTAATCCAAGCCAGGGGAGTGCTAAGACTTAGCTTGCTTCCTTAACCTGCCCTCCACAGCCTCAGAAGACTCAAACTCTGCTCTGTGCCCACGGGAGAGACTTAATTTGTGGTCTCTTTCGGTAATTCTGCACTTGATCGTCTTTGGGTCTAATGCTGCTATTTGATGCATCTGCTGACATTTCCCCTAAGTGGTTTGTTTCCTTGTATGTTTATAACTTGTTATTCAGATTTTTCTCCTCCAGAGAATCATTGCTTGGTATTCAATGGTTTTGAAGCCCAAGGCAACTTTATGTAACAGTTTTAGACTTGGGGAATCCAGATCATCAGGGAGTTCAATGCTGCTCAGCTGCTTTCTGCTTTGTTCTTCTCCACAGAAAAGAGAATGAAACATAAACTTTGTCTTGGACACTACTGTTCCTCAACTTTACTGAATTACCAGAATATTCCAAATTGAGTGAAATTGCATTGAGGGCTATTTCCACTCTTTCTCACACACACACGCACACACACAAAACGACGGACCTCAGTTCATACTAGGGTTCATGTTGCACAAGGCCCCTCAGGCTGAAATCCCCTTGCTGAGAAGTCTGGTGAGAGATTCACAGGGGCAAGTTTTCCTCTGATGAGACAGGGGCCCCAGGAAGGTGTGTCCCTCATGCTTCTGGCTGCCCTTTTTGTGCAGAGAGCAGCTGGCTGTGCAGCAGTGTGTATTTACTGCTGGCACAGAGGTACAAAGAGGTCTGCTTGGTGCTGGCTGACTCCAGGGTCAGGGGGAAATCCTCGATCTTCTTTCGGGAGACACTGTACCCTTCTGTGATGTCCCCTTTGGCAGTGCTGTTAACATCACTTGAATAATGGATCAGCCTTGGCCCCTGGCCCGGGTCTTGTCGATACCAGAACATTGCAAAATGGCTCATATTCTGACAACATTCCAGGATCATCTTGTCTCCTGTTTGTGTAATATGGTATCTTGGCTTCTGGGTGATTCCAGCATCCATGGGGCCTATTGGAGAGGCAGACACAAGGCAAAGACAAGGCTTGAGGAGTAACCTGGATCCACAAAGGAAAGGGAAAGGCTTGGAGCTAAGACTGTGCAAACCGATGGAGAGGTTTCCTCTGAGTCCAGAACTCACCTGCTCCCAGGAGACAAAGAGTCACACAAAAGAAGTTGAGGCTCATGACAGGGTCAGGTAAAAGGGAGCCAACCCAGCTGTAAGCTGTGATCCACAGCACTGAATGAGGTAGCTTGGAACTTCTTCTCCAAAGGACAGAAGAGTCTGCCTGGGATGTCACTACCCCTTACCCATGCAGACTCTCCCTGGAACAGAGTCCCTTCTGCCTTGGCTCAGCTACTCTATTCATAGGTGTTGCTTAGTAAGGCCTGCAGGGGAGATGGGGTGTGGCTTCCCTACCCTGAGTTTAGGGTGCACCCCACCCCCTTGCTTTCCCACTTTCCTCTGAGACAGTTGCTCTTCTGTGCACCTGCCCCTGACATCAAGGCTGCCTTGCCCAGTTCCTTCAACTGTGGATCTCCCTAAAGTCTACAAGGACCTCCCACTTCTTCCATAGCTGAAGGGAGCCGGGCAATAACAGAACTTCTTCAACATCTGCCTAATATGGGACCCACTCCTAAGTTTTTCTCAACCCTTTCCTCCCAGGCAGCTCTCCCAGTCTCTCCCCAGATTCACTCAGATGTCAGCAGCATCACAGTGCCATCTTGTGTCCAATAACTGAAGTTTCATCATTGTTTTCTTCTGCAATGGCCCAAGGGATGCTGGGAAGTGTCTGCATGGTCAGCAGGGAGAATATGTATCCTGCATGTTTTATGCTCAACTTCCTTAAACTTTAATCCCAACAGTAATTCTAACTCTGATTCTATTCTTTTTAGATTGTATCCTTAAAATCCCACCCTCATTCTACTTAATTATCATCACATTATCTGGCAGCATAGTCCAATTGCGATCTGCTCCCTTAAAACTATCTTATGAAAGGGAGAGGGGTAGAATGGGAGGAATGGAAGAAAATAATATTTAGTCTAAAATAAGAAGAAAGGCACAGAAGGTGAAGTGTAGGAAGGTTCTTTTATCTCTATTACTAAAGATAAACAAAATCCCCCCCCCAAAGACATTCAATGTTACCTCCAAAATATAGATGCGCAAAGGACTAGGAAGACAACGAGATTGTCTTCAAGATGGCGTCAAATGTGTACAAATAAAAAGTAAAATTGGAATATACAGAAAATATAGGACGTCTTACAAGGCAATAAGGAATCATGGAGGAAACAGTATCTAATGGGGAAAATCAGGATGGATGCAATTAATATCAGCTAACTACTTTCCATACGAAATGAACAATGTGTACAATGTACATCTGCTGACTTGGTCACCAGGGAAGGAGGAGATAATTCTGGAATTGGAAGAGTTGAGGGATGTAAGGAAACACTGGTGCAAAATAGTATTATAAGGAAGTTGAAATCGCCAGGGCTGTGTGGAGAAAGGTGGCCAAAATTGGAGACAAGGTCGAGGAAGGAAGTCCCTGGAATGGCATTCAAGGACCTGGAATTTTCCTGGTGCCCTGGCCTTCTTTAGTCCCAGGAGACACAGAGCAACAGAGCAAGGAGTGTTTTGCTGAAGTTGCAAATAAATAAGGCCAGGAAAATTCTCTCAGGATGCTCATTCTCTGGGGAAATAAATAAACGTGGAGTCCTGAGCCACCACAATCTCTGAGAAGGGGATTTGGGGAGACTGTCATTCTCTTTACCAACCAGGCAAGGCTCAGCACACCTCTATCAGGCCTGAGTCTGTGACATTCAGTACCAGTCCTGGGCATCAGCTTATCTCTAGGACTCCCAGAGGCCCTGATGCGCAGTCATATCAGCTCTGCCCATTGCTGTAGATTTCACAGATATAAACTGCAGCTTCACCCACAGACAGGTGCAAGATGTTATCACAACATAATTAGCCATAACAAGTAATATGTACTATAGCAAATAAAACAACTAAAAAGAAACAGGGGCATTATTATAATGAAACTAACCCTTCTTGAGTTAAAAATCTCAGGGAAATGATTTCATATCAAAGGCTAGGGCACCAAATGAAAGACTCAGTTGCTAGAAATCAGATTACTCAGGGAATCAGAGGAAATTGGAGACATTGTGAAAGTATGCTTTAGTCTAAGTCTCAGGACTGGAGAGTGGGAAAATGAAAAAAAAATGAGAGGAAATGGGTTGCTTAAAGGAGCAGAGGAATTGAAGTTTCGTAGCTATTAGTGTTGTGTTGAACAATGAACCACGACCAAAGTAGTAAAGGTCTTTACTTCCAACTGTTTGCAGAAAACTTACAGTGAGACAGGCATAGAAGAGGCTTCAAAAGAAAGAATATGCCTGAGGAGGTAAACTTTCCAGATGCCAACAGCAAATGCAGAGGAGATGCTGTCACTGCACAGAGCCAAAGCCATATATGTGGGCAGTGACCTTAAAGTCCGACAGAAGACTGTTCGCATCCAGGACATCCAGCCCTTGCCTTGGAGGGTTGAGCTGCCTCTGGGACTCCTAGAACCCAATGAGCCATAATAATTCCAATCCACCAACATTCACAGCCACGGTATTTCAGGAATGAATCTATGGTCTCTTTCCACCCAAAGGACAGCTGATGTCCAAGTCTACCTCTTTCTCTTGGGAAATGAAGAGCAAACAATGGTCTATTTATGGTCTTGAGGAGCTGCAAGGAGAGAGAAGTTTGAAGTTTTTGAACAGTGACAGG
>NW_025798441.1:0-4005 GCF_021613505.1 Equus quagga | reverse complement strand
CCTGTCACTGTTCAAAAACTTCAAACTTCTCTCTCCTTGCAGCTCCTCAAGACCATAAATAGACCATTGTTTGCTCTTCATTTCCCAAGAGAAAGAGGTAGACTTGGACATCAGCTGTCCTTTGGGTGGAAAGAGACCATAGATTCATTCCTGAAATACCGTGGCTGTGAATGTTGGTGGATTGGAATTATTATGGCTCATTGGGTTCTAGGAGTCCCAGAGGCAGCTCAACCCTCCAAGGCAAGGGCTGGATGTCCTGGATGCGAACAGTCTTCTGTCGGACTTTAAGGTCACTGCCCACATATATGGCTTTGGCTCTGTGCAGTGACAGCATCTCCTCTGCATTTGCTGTTGGCATCTGGAAAGTTTACCTCCTCAGGCATATTCTTTCTTTTGAAGCCTCTTCTATGCCTGTCTCACTGTAAGTTTTCTGCAAACAGTTGGAAGTAAAGACCTTTACTACTTTGGTCGTGGTTCATTGTTCAACACAACACTAATAGCTACGAAACTTCAATTCCTCTGCTCCTTTAAGCAACCCATTTCCTCTCATTTTTTTTTCATTTTCCCACTCTCCAGTCCTGAGACTTAGACTAAAGCATACTTTCACAATGTCTCCAATTTCCTCTGATTCCCTGAGTAATCTGATTTCTAGCAACTGAGTCTTTCATTTGGTGCCCTAGCCTTTGATATGAAATCATTTCCCTGAGATTTTTAACTCAAGAAGGGTTAGTTTCATTATAATAATGCCCCTGTTTCTTTTTAGTTGTTTTATTTGCTATAGTACATATTACTTGTTATGGCTAATTATGTTGTGATAACATCTTGCACCTGTCTGTGGGTGAAGCTGCAGTTTATATCTGTGAAATCTACAGCAATGGGCAGAGCTGATATGACTGCGCATCAGGGCCTCTGGGAGTCCTAGAGATAAGCTGATGCCCAGGACTGGTACTGAATGTCACAGACTCAGGCCTGATAGAGGTGTGCTGAGCCTTGCCTGGTTGGTAAAGAGAATGACAGTCTCCCCAAATCCCCTTCTCAGAGATTGTGGTGGCTCAGGACTCCACGTTTATTTATTTCCCCAGAGAATGAGCATCCTGAGAGAATTTTCCTGGCCTTATTTATTTGCAACTTCAGCAAAACACTCCTTGCTCTGTTGCTCTGTGTCTCCTGGGACTAAAGAAGGCCAGGGCACCAGGAAAATTCCAGGTCCTTGAATGCCATTCCAGGGACTTCCTTCCTCGACCTTGTCTCCAATTTTGGCCACCTTTCTCCACACAGCCCTGGCGATTTCAACTTCCTTATAATACTATTTTGCACCAGTGTTTCCTTACATCCCTCAACTCTTCCAATTCCAGAATTATCTCCTCCTTCCCTGGTGACCAAGTCAGCAGATGTACATTGTACACATTGTTCATTTCGTATGGAAAGTAGTTAGCTGATATTAATTGCATCCATCCTGATTTTCCCCATTAGATACTGTTTCCTCCATGATTCCTTATTGCCTTGTAAGACGTCCTATATTTTCTGTATATTCCAATTTTACTTTTTATTTGTACACATTTGACGCCATCTTGAAGACAATCTCGTTGTCTTCCTAGTCCTTTGCGCATCTATATTTTGGAGGTAACATTGAATGTCTTTGGGGGGGGGATTTTGTTTATCTTTAGTAATAGAGATAAAAGAACCTTCCTACACTTCACCTTCTGTGCCTTTCTTCTTATTTTAGACTAAATATTATTTTCTTCCATTCCTCCCATTCTACCCCTCTCCCTTTCATAAGATAGTTTTAAGGGAGCAGATCGCAATTGGACTATGCTGCCAGATAATGTGATGATAATTAAGTAGAATGAGGGTGGGATTTTAAGGATACAATCTAAAAAGAATAGAATCAGAGTTAGAATTACTGTTGGGATTAAAGTTTAAGGAAGTTGAGCATAAAACATGCAGGATACATATTCTCCCTGCTGACCATGCAGACACTTCCCAGCATCCCTTGGGCCATTGCAGAAGAAAACAATGATGAAACTTCAGTTATTGGACACAAGATGGCACTGTGATGCTGCTGACATCTGAGTGAATCTGGGGAGAGACTGGGAGAGCTGCCTGGGAGGAAAGGGTTGAGAAAAACTTAGGAGTGGGTCCCATATTAGGCAGATGTTGAAGAAGTTCTGTTATTGCCCGGCTCCCTTCAGCTATGGAAGAAGTGGGAGGTCCTTGTAGACTTTAGGGAGATCCACAGTTGAAGGAACTGGGCAAGGCAGCCTTGATGTCAGGGGCAGGTGCACAGAAGAGCAACTGTCTCAGAGGAAAGTGGGAAAGCAAGGGGGTGGGGTGCACCCTAAACTCAGGGTAGGGAAGCCACACCCCATCTCCCCTGCAGGCCTTACTAAGCAACACCTATGAATAGAGTAGCTGAGCCAAGGCAGAAGGGACTCTGTTCCAGGGAGAGTCTGCATGGGTAAGGGGTAGTGACATCCCAGGCAGACTCTTCTGTCCTTTGGAGAAGAAGTTCCAAGCTACCTCATTCAGTGCTGTGGATCACAGCTTACAGCTGGGTTGGCTCCCTTTTACCTGACCCTGTCATGAGCCTCAACTTCTTTTGTGTGACTCTTTGTCTCCTGGGAGCAGGTGAGTTCTGGACTCAGAGGAAACCTCTCCATCGGTTTGCACAGTCTTAGCTCCAAGCCTTTCCCTTTCCTTTGTGGATCCAGGTTACTCCTCAAGCCTTGTCTTTGCCTTGTGTCTGCCTCTCCAATAGGCCCCATGGATGCTGGAATCACCCAGAAGCCAAGATACCATATTACACAAACAGGAGACAAGATGATCCTGGAATGTTGTCAGAATATGAGCCATTTTGCAATGTTCTGGTATCGACAAGACCCGGGCCAGGGGCCAAGGCTGATCCATTATTCAAGTGATGTTAACAGCACTGCCAAAGGGGACATCACAGAAGGGTACAGTGTCTCCCGAAAGAAGATCGAGGATTTCCCCCTGACCCTGGAGTCAGCCAGCACCAAGCAGACCTCTTTGTACCTCTGTGCCAGCAGTAAATACACACTGCTGCACAGCCAGCTGCTCTCTGCACAAAAAGGGCAGCCAGAAGCATGAGGGACACACCTTCCTGGGGCCCCTGTCTCATCAGAGGAAAACTTGCCCCTGTGAATCTCTCACCAGACTTCTCAGCAAGGGGATTTCAGCCTGAGGGGCCTTGTGCAACATGAACCCTAGTATGAACTGAGGTCCGTCGTTTTGTGTGTGTGCGTGTGTGTGTGAGAAAGAGTGGAAATAGCCCTCAATGCAATTTCACTCAATTTGGAATATTCTGGTAATTCAGTAAAGTTGAGGAACAGTAGTGTCCAAGACAAAGTTTATGTTTCATTCTCTTTTCTGTGGAGAAGAACAAAGCAGAAAGCAGCTGAGCAGCATTGAACTCCCTGATGATCTGGATTCCCCAAGTCTAAAACTGTTACATAAAGTTGCCTTGGGCTTCAAAACCATTGAATACCAAGCAATGATTCTCTGGAGGAGAAAAATCTGAATAACAAGTTATAAACATACAAGGAAACAAACCACTTAGGGGAAATGTCAGCAGATGCATCAAATAGCAGCATTAGACCCAAAGACGATCAAGTGCAGAATTACCGAAAGAGACCACAAATTAAGTCTCTCCCGTGGGCACAGAGCAGAGTTTGAGTCTTCTGAGGCTGTGGAGGGCAGGTTAAGGAAGCAAGCTAAGTCTTAGCACTCCCCTGGCTTGGATTAAGATTCATGAGCTCCTCAATTCTTTTCTTGTGAAATATTACAAAGTGATATGGGAAATAAGTTTACTTTTCCCCAGCTTGTATCTCTCCTTGCCTCCTCACGGGCAGAACTCTGCACCCAAAAGCAATGTTTCTTAACTCAGGATCCGTTAACTCTGAGACTGGGACATCCATAGTTTGGCTTCACAGGATATGCAATCCCCATGTGCTGCTGCTGCCCCACGAGCCCCTGCTGTGCCCTGTG
>NW_025798440.1:0-1767 GCF_021613505.1 Equus quagga | reverse complement strand
CTGACCACAGTGAGCTGCTATGTCATTGCGGTTTGGATTTGCCTTGGCCTCAGACTTAATGAGGGTGAACAAGTTTTCATGCACCTGTTGGCCTCCTTTAGATCTTCTTGGGAGAAATCTCTGGGTCCATCTTTGGCCAAGGTTTTCATCGGCTTGTTCTTTTTCTCGTGGAGACGTGTGAGTTGATTGTATCTTTAGGCTTTTCACCCCTAGTCCGATGTGTCCTTTGCAAACATCCACTCCCAGTTGTTGTGCTTTCTTTGCATTGAGTCGAAGGTTTCCTTGACTGGGCAGAAGCGTCTGCATTTGAGGTGGTCCCGTTTGTTTCTTGTCTCCTTTGCTGCCCTTGCCCAGTCAGACAGGCTTCTTCCAAATAGGCGGCTCAGACTGATGGCAAAGAGCACTCTGCCTAGGTCTTCTCCTACAAGTTTCACGGTTTCAAGTGTGCCATTCAGGGCTTTAATCCATTTCAGGTGGTGCGTGTGCCAGCTGGCACATCATGGTCTACGCTCGTTGTGTTCCATGTGGCTGTGCAGGCATACCAGCACCGTTTCTTGGAGAGACTCTCCTTTGTCCACTGTCTCCTCTTGGCTCCCTGGTCGCAAATGGGCTGTCCATGCATGTTTGAGCTGGGCTCTGGGCTCTCGATTCTGTTGCATGGGTCTGTGTGCCTGTTTTTGGGCCCGGACTGTGCCGTTTTGGTACCTAGCGCTTCGTCCTCTATGTTGAAATCAGAAAGTGTGATACGTCCTGCTTTGTTCGTTTTCCTGAGGATTCCTTGGCCTATTCAGGGTCTCTTGTTGCTGGCTGGACACTTTAGGATTCTCTCTTCTATCTCTCTGGCAAATATGGCTGCAACTTTGACTGGGATTGCATGGAATCCAGAGATTCCTTTCTCCACTATGGACGTTTCAAGTGTGTTAATTCTTCCATTCCTAGGTCCCGGAATATCCTCCTTTTTCCTTGTGTCGTCTTGAATTTCTTTCCCCAAACGTTTGCTAGTTTTCGATTGACATAGCTTTCACCTGTTTTGCTAAGGTTCTTCATAGAGATCTTCTTCTTCGTACTGGCATGCTGTGTTTTTTTTTTTTTGTTTGCATTTAGCTTCCGTTTTTCGATTCTTTGCAACTTGTAACTGGTTCTGTTTTGGCAGAAGTGCATCGCTGTGCTCACATCTGCTGGCAATGCTCCTGTATTTGCTGTGGACGTCTGGAACTATCTAACGTCCATTCCCAGCTGCCTCTACACCCCCTGGGACGCCTGCCACAGAATGACTGAAGCAGTAGTGAGGAGGCTCAACCCCAGGATTCCACCCGGCCCACCCTGGGCCACCGACCCAGAAGCTGCGGACCTCACCGCTGCACCACCGGCCGGCCCCTTTCATGTTCCGTTCTCAACCTGCAGTCGAGTGCAATGGGGCTTGAATATGCTGCTTGTGCCGAAGTCTGGCACTGTGTAGATGAGGCCAGGTTGTTTGTCGGGGCCACTGTGACGTCAGAGGATTGGTCATAGTTGTGTGTCTGCTGTCCCGGCAAGCTTCATGGACCCAGGGCTTCAGAGCCCGCTTGGAGCAGTCTCATAACTCACACTTCCCAGTGAGCCCACGTTGACCTTCGCTGCCGTTTTTTGGCTTGTGAATTTCTCTGACTTTCAAACGTTCCAGCAGTGCCTGTCTAAAGACTAATATCTTTCATTGTGGATTATTCAGGTGTGATATCTCTTCGCCTTGCATTTTCTGGGACCTTTTTTTCTTTTCCACAGTATACT
>NW_025798439.1:0-1615 GCF_021613505.1 Equus quagga | reverse complement strand
TGTAACAAATAGAAAAATACCATTTTCATTCTGAACGTACCATTTACGAAAGCAAAAATTAGGACATTCTGTGAAATAAACTGTGAATCGGCTCCCTTGGTAATTATTTTAACATCCATAAACTCTTACATGCTTTCCTCTTCTATAGAGGCTAGAAAGCTTAAAACATGAAAGAGAACTAGTTGGTGGGTGTATGTCTGTGACACACACATTAACCAGAATCCCTTGCAGCTAGGGTCCCAAATGGAATCTCAGTTGTATCAGGCATATGCACCATCCTGAGACTTGGAGGTGTAACTGAATGAGGTGGGAGCCCCATATGGCTCAATGACGCGGTCAGCTATGTGTGATGGGAGAGGTCTCTGGGTTTTGTGGAGCGACCGTAGCAGGCGCCTAGAATTCAGTCTCTGTCATACATGTCAAGTGGTGGGCAGGCAGCAGTGGTGTTTCAGGTCTAACAAGTCCGATAGTGTGAGTGAGCTTCCCCTGGCTGTGCAACATCCAAGGGTAATTTTTCAGGTCGTCACAGGGTTTTTGTAAGCTATATAACATATTTTACTAAGATATCTTATTTTTATAAAATAGCTAGAATGAATTCTGGCATAGGCAAGTAGAAACCGTGGTTAATAGAGAACTTGACACCGAAACTGTTTGCAAGCAATGGGCCCTGAAGGAGGCGGGGATCTGGGATAGGTTGTGTGACCTAGTTGGATCTGAAGAGAGTAAGGATCCAGTTGACATTAGAGGATGGGGTATTGGCACTCCATGGCACGCAGTGGTGAAAGAGTTGCAAAAATTATCACGTGTGTTCACTGGAATTGAAATGTCTTTGAAGTCAGTGTGTCAGTGGAGCAAGCAGCTGCTGTGAGGGACTCAGAGGACACTCCTTTCCCCATGGTATTGGGAAACATGTTGGTGAGGAGAGCGTCTTCACATCTGAAGCGTTCTGAAGTGGCTGACTTGTGTAGGCCACAGGTGAGGTGGGAGGTCCTGCCACTGACATGGTCACCCTCATTTCAGTGGGGATGTTGGGATCCTGGAGCCACAGGTCAAGTAGAAGCACTTAGCCCCCAGCGTCAAGGTGAGTGCTCTTGACCTTATTCGACAGCACAGATGGCAGGATGGTCACACTGATTTGACCTACCGTAACATTTGAGGGTGGCTACCTGATCAACAGATCCCTTGGATGTTGAAATATCTGAACAGTCTCTAAAGTTGCAACTGACCAGTGTAAAAGTAAGTAAAATTCAAACAAATATTTATTTACAATAAAATATAAGAACATAAAATATAAATAAATAAAACTTTACATCTGGTGACTTGAGCCATCTTGATGGCGAGTGATGGTCCCTTACTCAGTTCCCAGCCTGACCCACAGCACCATGAACGAAGGGACTACTGAAGAAATTCCCTACAATGAAGTCACAAGAAACTACAGTAAATCTTCTTCCTGGGCTTAGGCAGAGGGATCTCCAGCCATTTACCACAGTTACTGTGCACTTGATTCAAGGACACTTGCTCTAAGCCAGAGCTCAAGAAGCTTTTCCTGGAAAGGGCCGGATCATAGATATCTGAGGCTTTGCAAGCCTGTTGGGCTCCAATGGAGCTACTCCAG
>NW_025798438.1:0-1615 GCF_021613505.1 Equus quagga | reverse complement strand
CTGGAGTAGCTCCATTGGAGCCCAACAGGCTTGCAAAGCCTCAGATATCTATGATCCGGCCCTTTCCAGGAAAAGCTTCTTGAGCTCTGGCTTAGAGCAAGTGTCCTTGAATCAAGTGCACAGTAACTGTGGTAAATGGCTGGAGATCCCTCTGCCTAAGCCCAGGAAGAAGATTTACTGTAGTTTCTTGTGACTTCATTGTAGGGAATTTCTTCAGTAGTCCCTTCGTTCATGGTGCTGTGGGTCAGGCTGGGAACTGAGTAAGGGACCATCACTCGCCATCAAGATGGCTCAAGTCACCAGATGTAAAGTTTTATTTATTTATATTTTATGTTCTTATATTTTATTGTAAATAAATATTTGTTTGAATTTTACTTACTTTTACACTGGTCAGTTGCAACTTTAGAGACTGTTCAGATATTTCAACATCCAAGGGATCTGTTGATCAGGTAGCCACCCTCAAATGTTACGGTAGGTCAAATCAGTGTGACCATCCTGCCATCTGTGCTGTCGAATAAGGTCAAGAGCACTCACCTTGACGCTGGGGGCTAAGTGCTTCTACTTGACCTGTGGCTCCAGGATCCCAACATCCCCACTGAAATGAGGGTGACCATGTCAGTGGCAGGACCTCCCACCTCACCTGTGGCCTACACAAGTCAGCCACTTCAGAACGCTTCAGATGTGAAGACGCTCTCCTCACCAACATGTTTCCCAATACCATGGGGAAAGGAGTGTCCTCTGAGTCCCTCACAGCAGCTGCTTGCTCCACTGACACACTGACTTCAAAGACATTTCAATTCCAGTGAACACACGTGATAATTTTTGCAACTCTTTCACCACTGCGTGCCATGGAGTGCCAATACCCCATCCTCTAATGTCAACTGGATCCTTACTCTCTTCAGATCCAACTAGGTCACACAACCTATCCCAGATCCCCGCCTCCTTCAGGGCCCATTGCTTGCAAACAGTTTCGGTGTCAAGTTCTCTATTAACCACGGTTTCTACTTGCCTATGCCAGAATTCATTCTAGCTATTTTATAAAAATAAGATATCTTAGTAAAATATGTTATATAGCTTACAAAAACCCTGTGACGACCTGAAAAATTACCCTTGGATGTTGCACAGCCAGGGGAAGCTCACTCACACTATCGGACTTGTTAGACCTGAAACACCACTGCTGCCTGCCCACCACTTGACATGTATGACAGAGACTGAATTCTAGGCGCCTGCTACGGTCGCTCCACAAAACCCAGAGACCTCTCCCATCACACATAGCTGACCGCGTCATTGAGCCATATGGGGCTCCCACCTCATTCAGTTACACCTCCAAGTCTCAGGATGGTGCATATGCCTGATACAACTGAGATTCCATTTGGGACCCTAGCTGCAAGGGATTCTGGTTAATGTGTGTGTCACAGACATACACCCACCAACTAGTTCTCTTTCATGTTTTAAGCTTTCTAGCCTCTATAGAAGAGGAAAGCATGTAAGAGTTTATGGATGTTAAAATAATTACCAAGGGAGCCGATTCACAGTTTATTTCACAGAATGTCCTAATTTTTGCTTTCGTAAATGGTACGTTCAGAATGAAAATGGTATTTTTCTATTTGTTACA
>NW_025798437.1:0-1614 GCF_021613505.1 Equus quagga | reverse complement strand
TGTAACAAATAGAAAAATACCATTTTCATTCTGAACGTACCATTTACGAAAGCAAAAATTAGGACATTCTGTGAAATAAACTGTGAATCGGCTCCCTTGGTAATTATTCTAACATCCATAAACTCTTACATGCTTTCCTCTTCTATAGAGGCTAGAAAGCTTAAAACATGAAAGAGAACTAGTTGGTGGGTGTGTGTCTGTGACACACACATTAACCAGAATCCCTTGCAGCTAGGGTCCCAAGTGGAATCTCGGTTGTATCAGGCATATGCACCATCCTGAGACTTGGAGGTGTAACTGAATGATGTGGGAGCCCCATATGGCTCAATGACGCGGTCAGCTATGTGTGATGGGAGAGGTCTCTGGGTTTTGTGGAGCGACCGTAGCAGGCGCCTAGAATTCAGTCTCTGTCATACATGTCAAGTGGTGGGCAGTCAGCAGTGGTGTTTCAGGTCTAACAGTCCGATAGTGTGAGTGAGCTTCCCCTGGCTGTGCAACATCCAAGGGTACTTTTTCAGGCCATCACAGGGATTTTGTAAGCTATATAACATATTTTACTAAGATATCTTATTTTTATAAAATAGCTAGAATGAATTCTGGCATAGGCAAGTAGAAACCGTGGTTAATAGAGAACTTGACACCGAAACTGTTTGCAAGCAATGGGCCCTGAAGGAGGCGGGGATCTGGGATAGGTTGTGTGACCTAGTTGGATCTGAAGAGAGTAAGGATCCAGTTGACATTAGAGGATGGGGTATTGGCACTCCATGGCACGCAGTGGTGAAAGAGTTGCAAAAATTATCACGTGTGTTCACTGGAATTGAAATGTCTTTGAAGTCAGTGTGTCAGTGGAGCAAGCAGCTGCTGTGAGGGACTCAGAGGACACTCCTTTCCCCATGGTATTGGGAAACATGTTGGTGAGGAGAGCGTCTTCACATCTGAAGCGTTCTGAAGTGGCTGACTTGTGTAGGCCACAGGTGAGGTGGGAGGTCCTGCCACTGACATGGTCACCCTCATTTCAGTGGGGATGTTGGGATCCTGGAGCCACAGGTCAAGTAGAAGCACTTAGCCCCCAGCGTCAAGGTGAGTGCTCTTGACCTTATTCGACAGCACAGATGGCAGGATGGTCACACTGATTTGACCTACCGTAACATTTGAGGGTGGCTACCTGATCAACAGATCCCTTGGATGTTGAAATATCTGAACAGTCTCTAAAGTTGCAACTGACCAGTGTAAAAGTAAGTAAAATTCAAACAAATATTTATTTACAATAAAATATAAGAACATAAAATATAAATAAATAAAACTTTACATCTGGTGACTTGAGCCATCTTGATGGCGAGTGATGGTCCCTTACTCAGTTCCCAGCCTGACCCACAGCACCATGAACGAAGGGACTACTGAAGAAATTCCCTACAATGAAGTCACAAGAAACTACAGTAAATCTTCTTCCTGGGCTTAGGCAGAGGGATCTCCAGCCATTTACCACAGTTACTGTGCACTTGATTCAAGGACACTTGCTCTAAGCCAGAGCTCAAGAAGCTTTTCCTGGAAAGGGCCGGATCATAGATATCTGAGGCTTTGCAAGCCTGTTGGGCTCCAATGGAGCTACTCCAG
>NW_025798436.1:0-1377 GCF_021613505.1 Equus quagga | reverse complement strand
ATTAGGACATTCTGTGAAATAAACTGTGAATCGGCTCCCTTGGTAATTATTCTAACATCCATAAACTCTTACATGCTTTCCTCTTCTATAGAGGCTAGAAAGCTTAAAACATGAAAGAGAACTAGTTGGTGGGTGTGTGTCTGTGACACACACAGTAACCAGAATCCCTTGCAGCTAGGGTCCCAAGTGGAATCTCGGTTGTATCAGGCATATGCACCATCCTGAGACTTGGAGGTGTAACTGAATGACGTGGGAGCCCCATATGGCTCAATGACGCGGTCAGCTATGTGTGATGGGAGAGGTCTCTGGGTTTTGTGGAGCAACCATAGCAGGTGCCTAGAATTCAGTCTCTGTCATACATGTCAAGTGGTGGGCAGGCAGCAGTGGTGTTTCAGGTCTAACAGTCCGATAGTGTGAGTGAGCTTCCCCTGGCTGTGCAACATCCAAGGGTACTTTTTCAGGCCGTCACAGGGTTTTTGTAAGCTGTATAACATATTTTACTAAGATATCTTATTTTTATAAAATAGCTAGAATGAATTCTGGCATAGGCAAGTAGAAACTGTGGTTAATAGAGAACTTGACACCGAAACTGTTTGCAAGCAAAGGGCCCTGAAGGAGGCGGGGATCTGGGATAGGTTGTGTGACCTAGTTGGATCTGAAGAGAGTAAGGATCCAGTTGACATTAGAGGATGGGGTATTGGCACTCCAGGGCACGCAGTGGTGAAAGAGTTGCAAAAATTATCACGTGTGTTCACTGGAATTGAAATGTCTTTGAAGTCAGTGTGTCAGTGGAGCAAGCAGCTGCTGTGAGGGACTCAGAGGACACTCCTTTCCCCATGGTATCGGGAAACATGTTGGTGAGGAGAGCGTCTTCACATCTGAAGCGTTCTGAAGTGGCTGACTTGTGTAGGCCACAGGTGAGGTGGGAGGTCCTGCCACTGACATGGTCACCCTCATTTCAGTGGGGATGTTGGGATCCTGGAGCCACAGGCCAAGTAGAAGCACTTAACCCCCCCGCGTCAAAGTGAGTGCTCTTGACCTTATTCGACAGCAAAGATGGCAGGATGGTCACACTGATTTGACCTACCGTAACATTTGAGGGTGGCTACCTGATCAACAGATCCCTTGGATGTTGAAATATCTGAACAGTCTCTAAAGTTGCAACTGACCAGTGTAAAAGTAAGTAAAATTCAAACAAATATTTGTTTACAATAAAATATAAGAACATAAAATATAAATAAATAAAACTTTACATCTGGTGACTTGAGCCATCTTGATGGCGAGTGATGGTCCCTTACTCACTTCCCAGCCTGACCCACAGCACCATGAACGAAGGGACTACTGAAGAAATTCCCTACAATGAAGTCACAAGAAACT
>NW_025798435.1:0-1377 GCF_021613505.1 Equus quagga | reverse complement strand
AGTTTCTTGTGACTTCATTGTAGGGAATTTCTTCAGTAGTCCCTTCGTTCATGGTGCTGTGGGTCAGGCTGGGAAGTGAGTAAGGGACCATCACTCGCCATCAAGATGGCTCAAGTCACCAGATGTAAAGTTTTATTTATTTATATTTTATGTTCTTATATTTTATTGTAAACAAATATTTGTTTGAATTTTACTTACTTTTACACTGGTCAGTTGCAACTTTAGAGACTGTTCAGATATTTCAACATCCAAGGGATCTGTTGATCAGGTAGCCACCCTCAAATGTTACGGTAGGTCAAATCAGTGTGACCATCCTGCCATCTTTGCTGTCGAATAAGGTCAAGAGCACTCACTTTGACGCGGGGGGGTTAAGTGCTTCTACTTGGCCTGTGGCTCCAGGATCCCAACATCCCCACTGAAATGAGGGTGACCATGTCAGTGGCAGGACCTCCCACCTCACCTGTGGCCTACACAAGTCAGCCACTTCAGAACGCTTCAGATGTGAAGACGCTCTCCTCACCAACATGTTTCCCGATACCATGGGGAAAGGAGTGTCCTCTGAGTCCCTCACAGCAGCTGCTTGCTCCACTGACACACTGACTTCAAAGACATTTCAATTCCAGTGAACACACGTGATAATTTTTGCAACTCTTTCACCACTGCGTGCCCTGGAGTGCCAATACCCCATCCTCTAATGTCAACTGGATCCTTACTCTCTTCAGATCCAACTAGGTCACACAACCTATCCCAGATCCCCGCCTCCTTCAGGGCCCTTTGCTTGCAAACAGTTTCGGTGTCAAGTTCTCTATTAACCACAGTTTCTACTTGCCTATGCCAGAATTCATTCTAGCTATTTTATAAAAATAAGATATCTTAGTAAAATATGTTATACAGCTTACAAAAACCCTGTGACGGCCTGAAAAAGTACCCTTGGATGTTGCACAGCCAGGGGAAGCTCACTCACACTATCGGACTGTTAGACCTGAAACACCACTGCTGCCTGCCCACCACTTGACATGTATGACAGAGACTGAATTCTAGGCACCTGCTATGGTTGCTCCACAAAACCCAGAGACCTCTCCCATCACACATAGCTGACCGCGTCATTGAGCCATATGGGGCTCCCACGTCATTCAGTTACACCTCCAAGTCTCAGGATGGTGCATATGCCTGATACAACCGAGATTCCACTTGGGACCCTAGCTGCAAGGGATTCTGGTTACTGTGTGTGTCACAGACACACACCCACCAACTAGTTCTCTTTCATGTTTTAAGCTTTCTAGCCTCTATAGAAGAGGAAAGCATGTAAGAGTTTATGGATGTTAGAATAATTACCAAGGGAGCCGATTCACAGTTTATTTCACAGAATGTCCTAAT
>NW_025798434.1:0-1378 GCF_021613505.1 Equus quagga | reverse complement strand
ATTAGGACATTCTGTGAAATAAACTGTGAATCGGCTCCCTTGGTAATTATTCTAACATCCATAAACTCTTACATGCTTTCCTCTTCTATAGAGGCTAGAAAGCTTAAAACATGAAAGAGAACTAGTTGGTGGGTGTGTGTCTGTGACACACACATTAACCAGAATCCCTTGCAGCTAGGGTCCCAAGTGGAATCTCGGTTGTATCAGGCATATGCACCATCCTGAGACTTGGAGGTGTAACTGAATGACGTGGGAGCCCCATATGGCTCAATGACGCGGTCAGCTATGTGTGATGGGAGAGGTCTCTGGGTTTTGTGGAGCGACCATAGCAGGTGCCTAGAATTCAGTCTCTGTCATACATGTCAAGTGGTGGGCAGGCAGCAGTGGTGTTTCAGGTCTAACAAGTCCGATAGTGTGAGTGAGCTTCCCCTGGCTGTGCAACATCCAAGGGTACTTTTTCAGGCCGTCACAGGGTTTTTGTAAGCTATATAACATATTTTACTAAGATATCTTATTTTTATAAAATAGCTAGAATGAATTCTGGCATAGGCAAGTAGAAACCGTGGTTAATAGAGAACTTGACACCGAAACTGTTTGCAAGCAAAGGGCCCTGAAGGAGGCGGGGATCTGGGATAGGTTGTGTGACCTAGTTGGATCTGAAGAGAGTAAGGATCCAGTTGACATTAGAGGATGGGGTATTGGCACTCCATGGCACGCAGTGGTGAAAGAGTTGCAAAAATTATCACGTGTGTTCACTGGAATTGAAATGTCTTTGAAGTCAGTGTGTCAGTGGAGCAAGCAGCTGCTGTGAGGGACTCAGAGGACACTCCTTTCCCCATGGTATCGGGAAACATGTTGGTGAGGAGAGCGTCTTCACATCTGAAGCGTTCTGAAGTGGCTGACTTGTGTAGGCCACAGGTGAGGTGGGAGGTCCTGCCACTGACATGGTCACCCTCATTTCAGTGGGGATGTTGGGATCCTGGAGCCACAGGCCAAGTAGAAGCACTTAACCCCCCCGCGTCAAAGTGAGTGCTCTTGACCTTATTCGACAGCAAAGATGGCAGGATGGTCACACTGATTTGACCTACCGTAACATTTGAGGGTGGCTACCTGATCAACAGATCCCTTGGATGTTGAAATATCTGAACAGTCTCTAAAGTTGCAACTGACCAGTGTAAAAGTAAGTAAAATTCAAACAAATATTTATTTACAATAAAATATAAGAACATAAAATATAAATAAATAAAACTTTACATCTGGTGACTTGAGCCATCTTGATGGCGAGTGATGGTCCCTTACTCACTTCCCAGCCTGACCCACAGCACCATGAACGAAGGGACTACTGAAGAAATTCCCTACAATGAAGTCACAAGAAACT
>NW_025798433.1:0-1378 GCF_021613505.1 Equus quagga | reverse complement strand
AGTTTCTTGTGACTTCATTGTAGGGAATTTCTTCAGTAGTCCCTTCGTTCATGGTGCTGTGGGTCAGGCTGGGAAGTGAGTAAGGGACCATCACTCGCCATCAAGATGGCTCAAGTCACCAGATGTAAAGTTTTATTTATTTATATTTTATGTTCTTATATTTTATTGTAAATAAATATTTGTTTGAATTTTACTTACTTTTACACTGGTCAGTTGCAACTTTAGAGACTGTTCAGATATTTCAACATCCAAGGGATCTGTTGATCAGGTAGCCACCCTCAAATGTTACGGTAGGTCAAATCAGTGTGACCATCCTGCCATCTTTGCTGTCGAATAAGGTCAAGAGCACTCACTTTGACGCGGGGGGGTTAAGTGCTTCTACTTGGCCTGTGGCTCCAGGATCCCAACATCCCCACTGAAATGAGGGTGACCATGTCAGTGGCAGGACCTCCCACCTCACCTGTGGCCTACACAAGTCAGCCACTTCAGAACGCTTCAGATGTGAAGACGCTCTCCTCACCAACATGTTTCCCGATACCATGGGGAAAGGAGTGTCCTCTGAGTCCCTCACAGCAGCTGCTTGCTCCACTGACACACTGACTTCAAAGACATTTCAATTCCAGTGAACACACGTGATAATTTTTGCAACTCTTTCACCACTGCGTGCCATGGAGTGCCAATACCCCATCCTCTAATGTCAACTGGATCCTTACTCTCTTCAGATCCAACTAGGTCACACAACCTATCCCAGATCCCCGCCTCCTTCAGGGCCCTTTGCTTGCAAACAGTTTCGGTGTCAAGTTCTCTATTAACCACGGTTTCTACTTGCCTATGCCAGAATTCATTCTAGCTATTTTATAAAAATAAGATATCTTAGTAAAATATGTTATATAGCTTACAAAAACCCTGTGACGGCCTGAAAAAGTACCCTTGGATGTTGCACAGCCAGGGGAAGCTCACTCACACTATCGGACTTGTTAGACCTGAAACACCACTGCTGCCTGCCCACCACTTGACATGTATGACAGAGACTGAATTCTAGGCACCTGCTATGGTCGCTCCACAAAACCCAGAGACCTCTCCCATCACACATAGCTGACCGCGTCATTGAGCCATATGGGGCTCCCACGTCATTCAGTTACACCTCCAAGTCTCAGGATGGTGCATATGCCTGATACAACCGAGATTCCACTTGGGACCCTAGCTGCAAGGGATTCTGGTTAATGTGTGTGTCACAGACACACACCCACCAACTAGTTCTCTTTCATGTTTTAAGCTTTCTAGCCTCTATAGAAGAGGAAAGCATGTAAGAGTTTATGGATGTTAGAATAATTACCAAGGGAGCCGATTCACAGTTTATTTCACAGAATGTCCTAAT
>NW_025798432.1:0-3092 GCF_021613505.1 Equus quagga | reverse complement strand
CTGTCATTTGTGATAGTGTGTAATACATGTGGCTGAAATAATACACTTTATTTTTCTCTCATTTCAGCATTTCCAAGTTTGTTCTGCAAACACCAGGGCCAAGAAAGAGCAACAACAAAAATGTACTCTACTTTACAGAAGGATAGGACAAACAGGACTGAAGGTAAATTAATTTCCACACTGTAGGAATTTTTTAGAGAATATGCTAATATGCAGTACAAATCTCCAAGGAAGGGATAGTTTGCCTAACTTACATGGGAATGGAACATTTTTCCACAGAGCGTCTCGGGCGCTAGTGTTCTTCAGAAAATATTTTGGGAAATCCTGTCCAAACTAAATCTCTACCACTTTAAAGCCGTGTGTCGTTGTTTACTAAGAGCAATGGGATGTATGTTTATAATAATTATAATGTACTCTTGTTTTCACTAAGAAATTACTTACTGCTCTTTCATTCCTTTTATCTTATCTCATTGGCCAGTCTCTCTCTCGCTTAAATCTTGTCAGTTTTTCGTTCTTCAGAGCTAATCCCAATTTCTAAGCATGTTTCTCGTAGCCTGGTGGCAAGAATAAGTGCGTAAGTGCAAATCATTAGGAACGCTTATCTGTAGCAGCGAATATAGTGCCCCCATCTAGAAAGCAAGATACAACTTATCTATCAGGATCAGCAGACACAATGCCTCTCATTTTATACAAATACTCCACACTTTGTCAAAACAGTTTTGTTATTATTATTTAACGATTCTGGCTGCCATGTTTTGACTCTCTATTATATGTCAAGCACTGTGATAACCTCGTGGGCTGAGTTAACTCGTTTAATCTTCAGAAAAATCCTACGAGGGTTTATTTTAATTTACAAACGAGACATGAGAGTCTGGAGAGGCTGAGTTATGCCGTAGCAACAGACAATCCCCAAATCTCAGCGGCTGCTCCTCACTCCTACTGCATGTCCACGGCAGGTGCACGTCCATCACAGGATGGTGGATGTTGGGGGTCTGAGCAATTCTTATTGGAATGATTTGGAGACCCCAAACTGGCAAAGCAGCCACCATCTGGAAAACTGTCAGTCACTGTGCCCGAGGGGAAGAGGGCCCTGGGGGTCTCAAACCAGCAACCATAGGCTCTGGCCCAGAAATAACACATGTCACTCCCAAGCCATTAGCCAGCACTAGTCATATACACGGCCCTGCCCAAACAAAGGGCATCAAGCGAGAAAGGCAGTTCTACCAGGTGCCTGGAACAGGGGAGAAATGGAAGCACTTGGCAGACAGCACCACTGACTACTGCATGATGGGACTGAAACTCAGGGAGACTGAGTACTTGCCTAAAATCACATAGGCAGTAAGTGACAGAGCCGGGATTTGAAGCCAGACACGTATGTTTTCAAAGTCGATGTTCTCTCTATCCTCCTTTCAACATTGTATGCTATGCCCTTAAATGACATTCATATATATTTGTAACAGAGATTCCATGACTTAAATGCTCCAGTTCCCTCTTCCTTAATCATCTGCTATTCCAACAGTGCAACTGAACAGACATGATGGCATTGACCAAAAACAACAGCACTGCTAGGCCACACCTCTCTTCCAAAGGAAAGAAGCTCCTGGACTTTTGAGCGTCCGTTATATTCAAGAACAAAAATTAGAAAATAGGACCTGATGGTAGATGAAAAGACTGTTTATTGATCATTTGCTTAATAAAAACTAATCTCGTGTCTTTCCACCATTGTCAAGGAAAAATAATAAAAACAAGAGCAGAATGAAACTGCTAACTGATATGAGAGAATTCAACAAAAATGCTAAATGTCAGTACTTTTTTTTTGGTGAGGAAGATTGGCCCCGAGCTAACATCTGTTGCCAATCTTCCTCTTTTTGCTTGAGGATGATGGTCCCTGAGCTAACCTCTGTGCCAGTGTTCCTCTGTTTTATGTGGGATGCTGCCACAGCGTGGCTTGACGAGTGGTGCTAGGTCCGCGCCTGCAATCTGAACCTGTGAACCCCTGGCCGCTGAAGCAGAGCAGGTGACCTTAACCACCATGCCACCAGGCCAGCCCCCTAAATGTCAGTACTTTAGAGACATAGGATAATAAAGAAACCTCTGGCAACAGGGGTCAAGAAAATTAGAGATAAGGCACAGATAAGCCACTTGTGGAATGAAAAAGCTGTCATGCTTGCAGTTACAGCAAAGATTCAAGAGGTAAGATGATAATATGAGAAAGATAGGCTGATAAATTTAAAATTTAGATTAAATAGGTAAATCCCAGAAAAAAATATAACTTTCCATACTGGTGTAATAGAAAATCTTAATATTTTTTTTCTTTCTGCTTTTTTCTCTCCAAATCACCCCAGTACATAGTTGTACATTTCAGTTTTGGGTCAGAAAATCTTAATATTATTAAAAGTATTCTTGACGAGGAATACACGAGAAGGCCAAATTATTAGCCAATCTCAACTAGTTACATAAACGCAGAAAAGTGTAAATAAATTAATAGCAAACTAAATCCAGCAATGGCTAAAACAGGTAATACTGCATGACAAAGTTGTGTTTAATCCCAAGCATGCAGCGTAGGTTTAACATTAGGAGGTCCGTAATGCAATTTAGCACGTTAGTGGAATAAAGGAAGGAGGAAAAGATGATTATCGCAAAATATCCAGTAAAAACAGGTTTACCAAAAAAATCAAATCACCAATCAGGATTAAACAACAATAATAATAATTCTCGGCAATTAATAAATAGAAAGATATTTCTTTAAATTGACAAGAAGTATTAATAAAGAACAAACTACATCAAACCTCACTCTTAATCGTGAAACATTAAAAGCATTCCCTTTAAAATCAGAAAAGAGACAAAGATGACTCATATGACCACTTCTTTTCAGCATCATCCTGCGTCTGCTAAGCAGTACAGCAAGCCAGAATACATACACACATCTATACATCCATAAAGAAATAAGTGTAATAATAAGTGAAAATAAAGCTCTCAATACCATATGGTCATCTTCATATAAATTCAGGAGAAGCTACAGAAAATTTAAAAGTGAAAATAAAGATTAATAAGTTTGTAGGACATAAGACTAATATACACAAAATAATTGT
>NW_025798431.1:0-3092 GCF_021613505.1 Equus quagga | reverse complement strand
ACAATTATTTTGTGTATATTAGTCTTATGTCCTACAAACTTATTAATCTTTATTTTCACTTTTAAATTTTCTGTAGCTTCTCCTGAATTTATATGAAGATGACCATATGGTATTGAGAGCTTTATTTTCACTTATTATTACACTTATTTCTTTATGGATGTATAGATGTGTGTATGTATTCTGGCTTGCTGTACTGCTTAGCAGACGCAGGATGATGCTGAAAAGAAGTGGTCATATGAGTCATCTTTGTCTCTTTTCTGATTTTAAAGGGAATGCTTTTAATGTTTCACGATTAAGAGTGAGGTTTGATGTAGTTTGTTCTTTATTAATACTTCTTGTCAATTTAAAGAAATATCTTTCTATTTATTAATTGCCGAGAATTATTATTATTGTTGTTTAATCCTGATTGGTGATTTGATTTTTTTGGTAAACCTGTTTTTACTGGATATTTTGCGATAATCATCTTTTCCTCCTTCCTTTATTCCACTAACGTGCTAAATTGCATTACGGACCTCCTAATGTTAAACCTACGCTGCATGCTTGGGATTAAACACAACTTTGTCATGCAGTATTACCTGTTTTAGCCATTGCTGGATTTAGTTTGCTATTAATTTATTTACACTTTTCTGCGTTTATGTAACTAGTTGAGATTGGCTAATAATTTGGCCTTCTCGTGTATTCCTCGTCAAGAATACTTTTAATAATATTAAGATTTTCTGACCCAAAACTGAAATGTACAACTATGTACTGGGGTGATTTGGAGAGAAAAAAGCAGAAAGAAAAAAAATATTAAGATTTTCTATTACACCAGTATGGAAAGTTATATTTTTTTCTGGGATTTACCTATTTAATCTAAATTTTAAATTTATCAGCCTATCTTTCTCATATTATCATCTTACCTCTTGAATCTTTGCTGTAACTGCAAGCATGACAGCTTTTTCATTCCACAAGTGGCTTATCTGTGCCTTATCTCTAATTTTCTTGACCCCTGTTGCCAGAGGTTTCTTTATTATCCTATGTCTCTAAAGTACTGACATTTAGGGGGCTGGCCTGGTGGCATGGTGGTTAAGGTCACCTGCTCTGCTTCAGCGGCCAGGGGTTCACAGGTTCAGATTGCAGGCGCGGACCTAGCACCACTCGTCAAGCCACGCTGTGGCAGCATCCCACATAAAACAGAGGAACACTGGCACAGAGGTTAGCTCAGGGACCATCATCCTCAAGCAAAAAGAGGAAGATTGGCAACAGATGTTAGCTCGGGGCCAATCTTCCTCACCAAAAAAAAAGTACTGACATTTAGCATTTTTGTTGAATTCTCTCATATCAGTTAGCAGTTTCATTCTGCTCTTGTTTTTATTATTTTTCCTTGACAATGGTGGAAAGACACGAGATTAGTTTTTATTAAGCAAATGATCAATAAACAGTCTTTTCATCTACCATCAGGTCCTATTTTCTAATTTTTGTTCTTGAATATAACGGATGCTCAAAAGTCCAGGAGCTTCTTTCGTTTGGAAGAGAGGTGTGGCCTAGCAGTGCTGTTGTTTTTGGTCAATGCCATCATGTCTGTTCAGTTGCACTGTTGGAATAGCAGATGATTAAGGAAGAGGGAACTGGAGCATTTAAGTCATGGAATCTCTGTTACAAATATATATGAATGTCATTTAAGGGCATAGCATACAATGTTGAAAGGAGGATAGAGAGAACATCGACTTTGAAAACATACGTGTCTGGCTTCAAATCCCGGCTCTGTCACTTACTGCCTATGTGATTTTAGGCAAGTACTCAGTCTCCCTGAGTTTCAGTCCCATCATGCAGTAGTCAGTGGTGCTGTCTGCCAAGTGCTTCCATTTCTCCCCTGTTCCAGGCACCTGGTAGAACTGCCTTTCTCGCTTGATGCCCTTTGTTTGGGCAGGGCCGTGTATATGACTAGTGCTGGCTAATGGCTTGGGAGTGACATGTGTTATTTCTGGGCCAGAGCCTATGGTTGCTGGTTTGAGACCCCCAGGGCCCTCTTCCCCTCGGGCACAGTGACTGACAGTTTTCCAGATGGTGGCTGCTTTGCCAGTTTGGGGTCTCCAAATCATTCCAATAAGAATTGCTCAGACCCCCAACATCCACCATCCTGTGATGGACGTGCACCTGCCGTGGACATGCAGTAGGAGTGAGGAGCAGCCGCTGAGATTTGGGGATTGTCTGTTGCTACGGCATAACTCAGCCTCTCCAGACTCTCATGTCTCGTTTGTAAATTAAAATAAACCCTCGTAGGATTTTTCTGAAGATTAAACGAGTTAACTCAGCCCACGAGGTTATCACAGTGCTTGACATATAATAGAGAGTCAAAACATGGCAGCCAGAATCGTTAAATAATAATAACAAAACTGTTTTGACAAAGTGTGGAGTATTTGTATAAAATGAGAGGCATTGTGTCTGCTGATCCTGATAGATAAGTTGTATCTTGCTTTCTAGATGGGGGCACTATATTCGCTGCTACAGATAAGCGTTCCTAATGATTTGCACTTACGCACTTATTCTTGCCACCAGGCTACGAGAAACATGCTTAGAAATTGGGATTAGCTCTGAAGAACGAAAAACTGACAAGATTTAAGCGAGAGAGAGACTGGCCAATGAGATAAGATAAAAGGAATGAAAGAGCAGTAAGTAATTTCTTGGTGAAAACAAGAGTACATTATAATTATTATAAACATACATCCCATTGCTCTTAGTAAACAACGACACACGGCTTTAAAGTGGTAGAGATTTAGTTTGGACAGGATTTCCCAAAATATTTTCTGAAGAACACTAGCGCCCGAGACGCTCTGTGGAAAAATGTTCCATTCCCATGTAAGTTAGGCAAACTATCCCTTCCTTGGAGATTTGTACTGCATATTAGCATATTCTCTAAAAAATTCCTACAGTGTGGAAATTAATTTACCTTCAGTCCTGTTTGTCCTATCCTTCTGTAAAGTAGAGTACATTTTTGTTGTTGCTCTTTCTTGGCCCTGGTGTTTGCAGAACAAACTTGGAAATGCTGAAATGAGAGAAAAATAAAGTGTATTATTTCAGCCACATGTATTACACACTATCACAAATGACAG
>NW_025798430.1:0-2640 GCF_021613505.1 Equus quagga | reverse complement strand
CCTGAAAGTTCGTTAAAACAATATTAGGGGTAAGCAAATCAATACAGTGGGATATTACTCAGCAATAAAAAGGCAAGAACGTGGATGGATCTCAAAAAAAATTATGTTGAGTCAAAGCAGCCAGACACAAAGGAGTACAGGATGTATGATTCCATTTATGTGAAATCATGGAACAGGAAAAACTAATATAGAGAGACTGAAAGCAGATGAAGGTTTGCCCGGGGACAGAAGATGAAGAGGAGTTAAACTGGGAGCCTTCTGGGGTGTGGCACGTCTTCTATATCTTCATTAAGGGGGGTGGTTAGCCCTGATCCCTGATTTTTACGAGTAAGGAACCAGGGACCAGGAGAAGGTGGGTGAATCGTCTAAAGTGATGCAGCTTATTAAGCAGCAAGAAGATGCTCACATCTGCTTATCAGTGATAAGTTCTTCCTGTTATGCCGCGTAAGGAGACAGTAGGAATAGTGCTTCCCTCGAGCACCTGGCAAAACCCCGACCCAGGCACAAGCATCCTCTTCTGCACGTAAAGCATAGATAGGAGAGCCAAAATACTACGCATTTCAGCCACCCATACATAGACACAGTTGATATTCTCACGTGTCCCTTTACCTTGGCTTCTTTATGTTTATATTTACACGTAAGAACATAAACATTCATTAACATCCTCTTCTGAGGAGCCATACTGTAATATACAGTTTTTACCCTGGCTTTTTTTCTTTCACGTTGTATCATGTGATGTGAGGAATGTTCCGTGTTGTTTTTTGTAATCTGCCACTTAAGCTGCAACCGTTTCTTGATTAATAATGCTTCTTTTTTAAAGGTTAAAAGTTTGGAAATGGGAACTTAAGCCCCCCACTTAATCCTGCCATATGCCTGTTTTGGTGTCTGATCTTTCAATTTTGGTTCCCTTAAACAAGATGTCAGATTATTTCCTACCGGGGATGCCGTGGTTTAGCATCGCCACTTTATAACATAGGTTACTAGCTGACACTGCGGCCTGCCCCCATACACCCATCTGTCTTCCTTCTCATAACAACAGAATGTACAACTAACACACGTTCATCCCTTACTAAACACCAGACGTTGCGCAAGGTACCTGACTTAGTAATAGCTAACTTGTTTGTAGTGCTTATTAGGTCACAGGCATTTCTCCGGGGGTTTTCTGTGTATTTCCAAATATTAACTCAGTTAATTCTCACAATTGCCTCACGAGGTAGAAACTCTTTACTACCTTCAATTTAAGGGGGGGGGGGGTGAAAAAAAACTTGAGTCACTGTGAGGTCAAAGTTACTTGCCCTGGACCATGTAATTTAGCAGCAGGATTCAAACCCTGGTTGATCTGACCTCAAATCCTATGCCCATAACCAATAATGTGTGGCTCTGTGTTAAGGCTGAAATGAGCACTGGGATGGGCCTCACTCAAAGTCCGGTGGGCACTGATGGGTGTGCCATCTGAGACCAAGTTGCACTGAACTGTAGCCTTCTGTCTAAGAGACCCATCGTTGCAGCTGTTCCCCTTACTGTCTCCCCTTTCTCAGACTCTGTGGGAACTGTTTCTCCAGTGTTCGCCGTGAAGGAACAGAGACAGACAAGATCTACTACATGGACACAGAGGAAGGTTTCTAGAGGCGTGCATATTGCCAGGATGAACTCAGTTCCTCAGAGGCTTTTTCCATTTGTGTTTCGTTCTCTTCCCAAGGCTCATCCTCATCTTTCTGACCTTGCATCCTTCCCTTGGCCTTTTCATTCTATATGTCAGGTACTCACGTCCCTTCTTTCCCATCTATCCCTGATTCCAAGGACAATCATTTCTACCCCTCTGTGACAATATCAGCCACTCTCCGGTCCCCTCATCCTTCTGTGCCAAAGAGCCTGTACAGCACAGCCATGTGGCTGTAGGCATATATTTAGGCAGGGACTATTTTGTAAGGTAAATGTAAAAAGTGAAACGTCTGGGTCACGAAGCGTAAGAATGGCTGGTGAATAGTTTAACCATACAGTAGGAAATTAGGCTCTCAAATACTGTTAGTAGAAATGCATATTGGTGTAAATATCATCAAATATCCTTAAGAAAATATCTCTTACATTTAAAAGTATGGATGCACTTCTTCTGGGAAGCTGTACACCAGGGACTCAGATACTGGACCTGCCCTGCAGCCCAAGCTGTGCTCCACTGGGTCTTTTGGTCTCCACCACTGGGGATGCTGTGTAACCCCGGTCAACCTATGGGTATTGTTCCGTTAATTGTTTTGTACTGAGAACTCTATTTTGTAATTAAAAAAAAATCAATTTAACTATTCAAACACCAATTTTATTTTAAAAATGGATTAAAAAGCATATTAAGGCCAAGAAGCATATATAATGGTCATATGTAATACAGGAGGATCCAGAAACTGTAGAGTCAGATCCAGTTTTGTGTGGCACTGCTTTTACGCCATGCACACACACACACTCTTCCCCTCCTCTGAGACGGTGGCTGTCCTTACTGTCTGTCACAAAGCTGAGCACTTAGAGACACACCTGCAGGTCCAGACCTTTCTTCCTACACACACCAGACATCCAGGAAGCCATGTCTGCTGGATTCAAGGAAGGCTTCTCCTCGTTTCTGTCACCACTGTTTGCAAAAGCCTCCCTTCCTGA
>NW_025798429.1:0-2640 GCF_021613505.1 Equus quagga | reverse complement strand
TCAGGAAGGGAGGCTTTTGCAAACAGTGGTGACAGAAACGAGGAGAAGCCTTCCTTGAATCCAGCAGACATGGCTTCCTGGATGTCTGGTGTGTGTAGGAAGAAAGGTCTGGACCTGCAGGTGTGTCTCTAAGTGCTCAGCTTTGTGACAGACAGTAAGGACAGCCACCGTCTCAGAGGAGGGGAAGAGTGTGTGTGTGTGCATGGCGTAAAAGCAGTGCCACACAAAACTGGATCTGACTCTACAGTTTCTGGATCCTCCTGTATTACATATGACCATTATATATGCTTCTTGGCCTTAATATGCTTTTTAATCCATTTTTAAAATAAAATTGGTGTTTGAATAGTTAAATTGATTTTTTTTTAATTACAAAATAGAGTTCTCAGTACAAAACAATTAACGGAACAATACCCATAGGTTGACCGGGGTTACACAGCATCCCCAGTGGTGGAGACCAAAAGACCCAGTGGAGCACAGCTTGGGCTGCAGGGCAGGTCCAGTATCTGAGTCCCTGGTGTACAGCTTCCCAGAAGAAGTGCATCCATACTTTTAAATGTAAGAGATATTTTCTTAAGGATATTTGATGATATTTACACCAATATGCATTTCTACTAACAGTATTTGAGAGCCTAATTTCCTACTGTATGGTTAAACTATTCACCAGCCATTCTTACGCTTCGTGACCCAGACGTTTCACTTTTTACATTTACCTTACAAAATAGTCCCTGCCTAAATATATGCCTACAGCCACATGGCTGTGCTGTACAGGCTCTTTGGCACAGAAGGATGAGGGGACCGGAGAGTGGCTGATATTGTCACAGAGGGGTAGAAATGATTGTCCTTGGAATCAGGGATAGATGGGAAAGAAGGGACGTGAGTACCTGACATATAGAATGAAAAGGCCAAGGGAAGGATGCAAGGTCAGAAAGATGAGGATGAGCCTTGGGAAGAGAACGAAACACAAATGGAAAAAGCCTCTGAGGAACTGAGTTCATCCTGGCAATATGCACGCCTCTAGAAACCTTCCTCTGTGTCCATGTAGTAGATCTTGTCTGTCTCTGTTCCTTCACGGCGAACACTGGAGAAACAGTTCCCACAGAGTCTGAGAAAGGGGAGACAGTAAGGGGAACAGCTGCAACGATGGGTCTCTTAGACAGAAGGCTACAGTTCAGTGCAACTTGGTCTCAGATGGCACACCCATCAGTGCCCACCGGACGTTGAGTGAGGCCCATCCCAGTGCTCATTTCAGCCTTAACACAGAGCCACACATTATTGGTTATGGGCATAGGATTTGAGGTCAGATCAACCAGGGTTTGAATCCTGCTGCTAAATTACATGGTCCAGGGCAAGTAACTTTGACCTCACAGTGACTCAAGTTTTTTTTCACCCCCCCCCCCCTTAAATTGAAGGTAGTAAAGAGTTTCTACCTCGTGAGGCAATTGTGAGAATTAACTGAGTTAATATTTGGAAATACACAGAAAACCCCCGGAGAAATGCCTGTGACCTAATAAGCACTACAAACAAGTTAGCTATTACTAAGTCAGGTACCTTGCGCAACGTCTGGTGTTTAGTAAGGGATGAACGTGTGTTAGTTGTACATTCTGTTGTTATGAGAAGGAAGACAGATGGGTGTATGGGGGCAGGCCGCAGTGTCAGCTAGTAACCTATGTTATAAAGTGGCGATGCTAAACCACGGCATCCCCGGTAGGAAATAATCTGACATCTTGTTTAAGGGAACCAAAATTGAAAGATCAGACACCAAAACAGGCATATGGCAGGATTAAGTGGGGGGCTTAAGTTCCCATTTCCAAACTTTTAACCTTTAAAAAAGAAGCATTATTAATCAAGAAACGGTTGCAGCTTAAGTGGCAGATTACAAAAAACAACACGGAATATTCCTCACATCACATGATACAACGTGAAAGAAAAAAAGCCAGGGTAAAAACTGTATATTACAGTATGGCTCCTCAGAAGAGGATGTTAATGAATGTTTATGTTCTTACGTGTAAATATAAACATAAAGAAGCCAAGGTAAAGGGACACGTGAGAATATCAACTGTGTCTATGTATGGGTGGCTGAAATGCGTAGTATTTTGGCTCTCCTATCTATGCTTTACGTGCAGAAGAGGATGCTTGTGCCTGGGTCGGGGTTTTGCCAGGTGCTCGAGGGAAGCACTATTCCTACTGTCTCCTTACGCGGCATAACAGGAAGAACTTATCACTGATAAGCAGATGTGAGCATCTTCTTGCTGCTTAATAAGCTGCATCACTTTAGACGATTCACCCACCTTCTCCTGGTCCCTGGTTCCTTACTCGTAAAAATCAGGGATCAGGGCTAACCACCCCCCTTAATGAAGATATAGAAGACGTGCCACACCCCAGAAGGCTCCCAGTTTAACTCCTCTTCATCTTCTGTCCCCGGGCAAACCTTCATCTGCTTTCAGTCTCTCTATATTAGTTTTTCCTGTTCCATGATTTCACATAAATGGAATCATACATCCTGTACTCCTTTGTGTCTGGCTGCTTTGACTCAACATAATTTTTTTTGAGATCCATCCACGTTCTTGCCTTTTTATTGCTGAGTAATATCCCACTGTATTGATTTGCTTACCCCTAATATTGTTTTAACGAACTTTCAGG
>NW_025798428.1:0-3093 GCF_021613505.1 Equus quagga | reverse complement strand
CTGTCATTTGTGATAGTGTGTAATACATGTGGCTGAAATAATACACTGTATTTTTCTCTCATTTCAGCATTTCCAAGTTTGTTCTGCAAACACCAGGGCCAAGAAAGAGCAACAACAAAAATGTACTCTACTTTACAGAAGGATAGGACAAACAGGACTGAAGGTAAATTAATTTCCACACTGTAGGAATTTTTTAGAGAATATGCTAATATGCAGTACAAATCTCCAAGGAAGGGATAGTTTGCCTAACTTACATGGGAATGGAACATTTTTCCACAGAGCGTCTCGGGCGCTAGTGTTCTTCAGAAAATATTTTGGGAAATCCTGTCCAAACTAAATCTCTACCACTTTAAAGCCGTGTGTCGTTGTTTACTAAGAGCAATGGGATGTATGTTTATAATAATTATAATGTACTCTTGTTTTCACTAAGAAATTACTTACTGCTCTTTCATTCCTTTTATCTTATCTCATTGGCCAGTCTCTCTCTCACTTAAATCTTGTCAGTTTTTCGTTCTTCAGAGCTAATCCCAATTTCTAAGCATGTTTCTCGTAGCCTGGTGGCAAGAATAAGTGCGTAAGTGCAAATCATTAGGAACGCTTATCTGTAGCAGCAAATATAGTGCCCCCATCTAGAAAGCAAGATACAACTTATCTATCAGGATCAGCAGACACAATGCCTCTCATTTTATACAAATACTCCACACTTTGTCAAAACAGTTTTGTTATTATTATTTAACGATTCTGGCTGCCATGTTTTGACTCTCTATTATATGTCAAGCACTGTGATAACCTCGTGGGCTGAGTTAACTCGTTTAATCTTCAGAAAAATCCTACGAGGGTTTATTTTAATTTACAAACGAGACATGAGAGTCTGGAGAGGCTGAGTTATGCCGTAGCAACAGACAATCCCCAAATCTCAGCGGCTGCTCCTCACTCCTACTGCATGTCCACGGCAGGTGCACGTCCATCACAGGATGGTGGATGTTGGGGGTCTGAGCTATTCTTATTGGAATGATTTGGAGACCCCAAACTGGCAAAGCAGCCACCATCTGGAAAACTGTCAGTCACTGTGCCCGAGGGGAAGAGGGCCCTGGGGGTCTCAAACCAGCAACCATAGGCTCTGGCCCAGAAATAACACATGTCACTCCCAAGCCATTAGCCAGCACTAGTCACATACACGGCCCTGCCCAAACAAAGGGCATCAAGCGAGAAAGGCAGTTCTACCAGGTGCCTGGAACAGGGGAGAAATGGAAGCACTTGGCAGACAGCACCACTGACTACTGCATGATGGGACTGAAACTCAGGGAGACTGAGTACTTGCCTAAAATCACATAGGCAGTAAGTGACAGAGCCGGGATTTGAAGCCAGACACGTATGTTTTCAAAGTCGATGTTCTCTCTATCCTCCTTTCAACATTGTATGCTATGCCCTTAAATGACATTCATATATATTTGTAACAGAGATTCCATGACTTAAATGCTCCAGTTCCCTCTTCCTTAATCATCTGCTATTCCAACAGTGCAACTGAACAGACATGATGGCATTGACCAAAAACAACAGCACTGCTAGGCCACACCTCTCTTCCAAACGAAAGAAGCTCCTGGACTTTTGAGCGTCCGTTATATTCAAGAACAAAAATTAGAAAATAGGACCTGATGGTAGATGAAAAGACTGTTTATTGATCATTTGCTTAATAAAAACTAATCTCGTGTCTTTCCACCATTGTCAAGGAAAAATAATAAAAACAAGAGCAGAATGAAACTGCTAACTGATATGAGAGAATTCAACAAAAATGCTAAATGTCAGTACTTTTTTTTTTGGTGAGGAAGATTGGCCCCGAGCTAACATCTGTTGCCAATCTTCCTCTTTTTGCTTGAGGATGATGGTCCCTGAGCTAACCTCTGTGCCAGTGTTCCTCTGTTTTATGTGGGATGCTGCCACAGCGTGGCTTGACGAGTGGTGCTAGGTCCGCGCCTGCAATCTGAACCTGTGAACCCCTGGCCGCTGAAGCAGAGCAGGTGACCTTAACCACCATGCCACCAGGCCAGCCCCCTAAATGTCAGTACTTTAGAGACATAGGATAATAAAGAAACCTCTGGCAACAGGGGTCAAGAAAATTAGAGATAAGGCACAGATAAGCCACTTGTGGAATGAAAAAGCTGTCATGCTTGCAGTTACAGCAAAGATTCAAGAGGTAAGATGATAATATGAGAAAGATAGGCTGATAAATTTAAAATTTAGATTAAATAGGTAAATCCCAGAAAAAAATATAACTTTCCATACTGGTGTAATAGAAAATCTTAATATTTTTTTTCTTTCTGCTTTTTTCTCTCCAAATCACCCCAGTACATAGTTGTACATTTCAGTTGTGGGTCAGAAAATCTTAATATTATTAAAAGTATTCTTGACGAGGAATACACGAGAAGGCCAAATTATTAGCCAATCTCAACTAGTTACATAAACGCAGAAAAGTGTAAATAAATTAATAGCAAACTAAATCCAGCAATGGCTAAAACAGGTAATACTGCATGACAAAGTTGTGTTTAATCCCAAGCATGCAGCGTAGGTTTAACATTAGGAGGTCCGTAATGCAATTTAGCACGTTAGTGGAATAAAGGAAGGAGGAAAAGATGATTATCGCAAAATATCCAGTAAAAACAGGTTTACCAAAAAAATCAAATCACCAATCAGGATTAAACAACAATAATAATAATTCTCGGCAATTAATAAATAGAAAGATATTTCTTTAAATTGACAAGAAGTATTAATAAAGAACAAACTACATCAAACCTCACTCTTAATCATGAAACATTAAAAGCATTCCCTTTAAAATCAGAAAAGAGACAAAGATGACTCATATGACCACTTCTTTTCAGCATCATCCTGCGTCTGCTAAGCAGTACAGCAAGCCAGAATACATACACACATCTATACATCCATAAAGAAATAAGTGTAATAATAAGTGAAAATAAAGCTCTCAATACCATATGGTCATCTTCATATAAATTCAGGAGAAGCTACAGAAAATTTAAAAGTGAAAATAAAGATTAATAAGTTTGTAGGACATAAGACTAATATACACAAAATAATTGT
>NW_025798427.1:0-3093 GCF_021613505.1 Equus quagga | reverse complement strand
ACAATTATTTTGTGTATATTAGTCTTATGTCCTACAAACTTATTAATCTTTATTTTCACTTTTAAATTTTCTGTAGCTTCTCCTGAATTTATATGAAGATGACCATATGGTATTGAGAGCTTTATTTTCACTTATTATTACACTTATTTCTTTATGGATGTATAGATGTGTGTATGTATTCTGGCTTGCTGTACTGCTTAGCAGACGCAGGATGATGCTGAAAAGAAGTGGTCATATGAGTCATCTTTGTCTCTTTTCTGATTTTAAAGGGAATGCTTTTAATGTTTCATGATTAAGAGTGAGGTTTGATGTAGTTTGTTCTTTATTAATACTTCTTGTCAATTTAAAGAAATATCTTTCTATTTATTAATTGCCGAGAATTATTATTATTGTTGTTTAATCCTGATTGGTGATTTGATTTTTTTGGTAAACCTGTTTTTACTGGATATTTTGCGATAATCATCTTTTCCTCCTTCCTTTATTCCACTAACGTGCTAAATTGCATTACGGACCTCCTAATGTTAAACCTACGCTGCATGCTTGGGATTAAACACAACTTTGTCATGCAGTATTACCTGTTTTAGCCATTGCTGGATTTAGTTTGCTATTAATTTATTTACACTTTTCTGCGTTTATGTAACTAGTTGAGATTGGCTAATAATTTGGCCTTCTCGTGTATTCCTCGTCAAGAATACTTTTAATAATATTAAGATTTTCTGACCCACAACTGAAATGTACAACTATGTACTGGGGTGATTTGGAGAGAAAAAAGCAGAAAGAAAAAAAATATTAAGATTTTCTATTACACCAGTATGGAAAGTTATATTTTTTTCTGGGATTTACCTATTTAATCTAAATTTTAAATTTATCAGCCTATCTTTCTCATATTATCATCTTACCTCTTGAATCTTTGCTGTAACTGCAAGCATGACAGCTTTTTCATTCCACAAGTGGCTTATCTGTGCCTTATCTCTAATTTTCTTGACCCCTGTTGCCAGAGGTTTCTTTATTATCCTATGTCTCTAAAGTACTGACATTTAGGGGGCTGGCATGGTGGCATGGTGGTTAAGGTCACCTGCTCTGCTTCAGCGGCCAGGGGTTCACAGGTTCAGATTGCAGGCGCGGACCTAGCACCACTCGTCAAGCCACGCTGTGGCAGCATCCCACATAAAACAGAGGAACACTGGCACAGAGGTTAGCTCAGGGACCATCATCCTCAAGCAAAAAGAGGAAGATTGGCAACAGATGTTAGCTCGGGGCCAATCTTCCTCACCAAAAAAAAAAGTACTGACATTTAGCATTTTTGTTGAATTCTCTCATATCAGTTAGCAGTTTCATTCTGCTCTTGTTTTTATTATTTTTCCTTGACAATGGTGGAAAGACACGAGATTAGTTTTTATTAAGCAAATGATCAATAAACAGTCTTTTCATCTACCATCAGGTCCTATTTTCTAATTTTTGTTCTTGAATATAACGGACGCTCAAAAGTCCAGGAGCTTCTTTCGTTTGGAAGAGAGGTGTGGCCTAGCAGTGCTGTTGTTTTTGGTCAATGCCATCATGTCTGTTCAGTTGCACTGTTGGAATAGCAGATGATTAAGGAAGAGGGAACTGGAGCATTTAAGTCATGGAATCTCTGTTACAAATATATATGAATGTCATTTAAGGGCATAGCATACAATGTTGAAAGGAGGATAGAGAGAACATCGACTTTGAAAACATACGTGTCTGGCTTCAAATCCCGGCTCTGTCACTTACTGCCTATGTGATTTTAGGCAAGTACTCAGTCTCCCTGAGTTTCAGTCCCATCATGCAGTAGTCAGTGGTGCTGTCTGCCAAGTGCTTCCATTTCTCCCCTGTTCCAGGCACCTGGTAGAACTGCCTTTCTCGCTTGATGCCCTTTGTTTGGGCAGGGCCGTGTATGTGACTAGTGCTGGCTAATGGCTTGGGAGTGACATGTGTTATTTCTGGGCCAGAGCCTATGGTTGCTGGTTTGAGACCCCCAGGGCCCTCTTCCCCTCGGGCACAGTGACTGACAGTTTTCCAGATGGTGGCTGCTTTGCCAGTTTGGGGTCTCCAAATCATTCCAATAAGAATAGCTCAGACCCCCAACATCCACCATCCTGTGATGGACGTGCACCTGCCGTGGACATGCAGTAGGAGTGAGGAGCAGCCGCTGAGATTTGGGGATTGTCTGTTGCTACGGCATAACTCAGCCTCTCCAGACTCTCATGTCTCGTTTGTAAATTAAAATAAACCCTCGTAGGATTTTTCTGAAGATTAAACGAGTTAACTCAGCCCACGAGGTTATCACAGTGCTTGACATATAATAGAGAGTCAAAACATGGCAGCCAGAATCGTTAAATAATAATAACAAAACTGTTTTGACAAAGTGTGGAGTATTTGTATAAAATGAGAGGCATTGTGTCTGCTGATCCTGATAGATAAGTTGTATCTTGCTTTCTAGATGGGGGCACTATATTTGCTGCTACAGATAAGCGTTCCTAATGATTTGCACTTACGCACTTATTCTTGCCACCAGGCTACGAGAAACATGCTTAGAAATTGGGATTAGCTCTGAAGAACGAAAAACTGACAAGATTTAAGTGAGAGAGAGACTGGCCAATGAGATAAGATAAAAGGAATGAAAGAGCAGTAAGTAATTTCTTGGTGAAAACAAGAGTACATTATAATTATTATAAACATACATCCCATTGCTCTTAGTAAACAACGACACACGGCTTTAAAGTGGTAGAGATTTAGTTTGGACAGGATTTCCCAAAATATTTTCTGAAGAACACTAGCGCCCGAGACGCTCTGTGGAAAAATGTTCCATTCCCATGTAAGTTAGGCAAACTATCCCTTCCTTGGAGATTTGTACTGCATATTAGCATATTCTCTAAAAAATTCCTACAGTGTGGAAATTAATTTACCTTCAGTCCTGTTTGTCCTATCCTTCTGTAAAGTAGAGTACATTTTTGTTGTTGCTCTTTCTTGGCCCTGGTGTTTGCAGAACAAACTTGGAAATGCTGAAATGAGAGAAAAATACAGTGTATTATTTCAGCCACATGTATTACACACTATCACAAATGACAG
>NW_025798426.1:0-3762 GCF_021613505.1 Equus quagga | reverse complement strand
CTCCAGTCCGCTGTGGTGGAACAAAAGCTGCCATAGACGCAGCAAGGCTGTGTTCCAATAAAACTTTATGTATGGACACGGACGTCTGAGTTGCAAATGATTTTCAGGTGTCAGGAAATAGTATTCTGCTTTTGACTTTTTTCAGCCATTCAAATATGTAAAAACCATTCTTAGCTTGCGGACCATCCAAAAGGAGGCTGCGGGCCAGGTTAGGCCCATGGGCCATAGTTCATCAGTCTCTGCTCGAGCCAAGCTAATGGAATCACTAGGCCCCCAAAACAGCGCTGAGTGGAAACTCAGCAAAATGAGGTGGCAGCCATTCCTAGGGTCTTCTGGCAAGCATCCCAAAAGCTGATGCTTTTTAACACAGTGGTTGTCAGACTTGGGTGCACGCTGCAACCACATGAAGAGTTTTAAAAATGTGGTTGCCTGGGGCTGCCCCCAATTCCGCTTTGGTGGTTGTGGCTGTAGCCTGGTGCTACTGATTTTTCCCATCTCCCCAAGTGGCTTTAGTGTGTAAACAAGGTTGAGAACTACCTGAACAACTTAAATGATGAGAGTGCAAGTGTTGTACAATATTTAATTTTAAAATCTTATAATTGTGGTTTTGGAATAATAATATTCTAATAATAAATACATATAACATTCCAATAACAATCAATATGTAGCTATGCTGAAAGTATGAAATAAGAATTCCCGTGTGAGAAATGGGGAAGACTCTCTTAGGTAAGAAAAAAAAAAAGGAATTGGGACAACACAGTGGCAAGGCAGAGGCCACCAGTGTTAGGGCCAGGGAGGAAGCTCAACCAGCGGCGAGGCCAGAGCAAGGTGTAGAGTCAAGCCAAGCCCCAGCGAGCCCAGCGCTGACTCAGCAGTGAAGCCTCCTCTGTAGGAGACAGTGAGAACCCAGGCTAAGCACGGAAGGGACGGAAGAAACTCAGCAAATGGAGTGATTTGTACTGAGGGAAGAAAAGAAACAGAGAAAGCTGCAAAAGACCTTAAGATAATATTTCCTCAGAGAGATAAAGGAGTGATGAAGGAAGAAATTATATCCATTATATAAGAACAGAAGAGTGACCAGGAAGATGGCTGCTCGAACACAAGGATCTGCTTTCACCTCCCCCTGAAAGTTCGTTAAAACAATATTAGGGGTAAGCAAATCAATACAGTGGGATATTACTCAGCAATAAAAAGGCAAGAACGTGGATGGATCTCAAAAAAAATTATGTTGAGTCAGAGCAGCCAGACACAAAGGAGTACAGGATGTATGATTCCATTTATGTGAAATCATGGAACAGGAAAAACTAATATAGAGAGACTGAAAGCAGATGAAGGTTTGCCCGGGGACAGAAGATGAAGAGGAGTTAAACTGGGAGCCTTCTGGGGTGTGGCACGTCTTCTATATCTTCATTAAGGGGGTGGTTAGCCCTGATCCCTGATTTTTACGAGTAAGGAACCAGGGACCAGGAGAAGGTGGGTGAATCGTCTAAAGCGATGCAGCTTATTAAGCAGCAAGAAGATGCTCACATCTGCTTATCAGTGATAAGTTCTTCCTGTTATGCCGCGTAAGGAGACAGTAGGAATAGTGCTTCCCTCGAGCACCTGGCAAAACCCCGACCCAGGCACAAGCATCCTCTTCTGCACGTAAAGCATAGATAGGAGAGCCAAAATACTACGCATTTCAGCCACCCATACATAGACACAGTTGATATTCTCACGTGTCCCTTTACCTTGGCTTCTTTATGTTTATATTTACACGTAAGAACATAAACATTCATTAACATCCTCTTCTGAGGAGCCATACTGTAATATACAGTTTTTACCCTGGCTTTTTTTCTTTCACGTTGTATCATGTGATGTGAGGAATGTTCCGTGTTGTTTTTTGTAATCTGCCACTTAAGCTGCAACCGTTTCTTGATTAATAATGCTTCTTTTTTAAAGGTTAAAAGTTTGGAAATGGGAACTTAAGCCCCCCACTTAATCCTGCCATATGCCTGTTTTGGTGTCTGATCTTTCAATTTTGGTTCCCTTAAACAAGATGTCAGATTATTTCCTACCGGGGATGCCGTGGTTTAGCATCGCCACTTTATAACATAGGTTACTAGCTGACACTGCGGCCTGCCCCCATACACCCATCTGTCTTCCTTCTCATAACAACAGAATGTACAACTAACACACGTTCATCCCTTACTAAACACCAGACGTTGCGCAAGGTACCTGACTTAGTAATAGCTAACTTGTTTGTAGTGCTTATTAGGTCACAGGCATTTCTCCGGGGGTTTTCTGTGTATTTCCAAATATTAACTCAGTTAATTCTCACAATTGCCTCACGAGGTAGAAACTCTTTACTACCTTCAATTTAAGGGGGGGGGGGGTGAAAAAAAACTTGAGTCACTGTGAGGTCAAAGTTACTTGCCCTGGACCATGTAATTTAGCAGCAGGATTCAAACCCTGGTTGATCTGACCTCAAATCCTATGCCCATAACCAATAATGTGTGGCTCTGTGTTAAGGCTGAAATGAGCACTGGGATGGGCCTCACTCAAAGTCCGGTGGGCACTGATGGGTGTGCCATCTGAGACCAAGTTGCACTGAACTGTAGCCTTCTGTCTAAGAGACCCATCGTTGCAGCTGTTCCCCTTACTGTCTCCCCTTTCTCAGACTCTGTGGGAACTGTTTCTCCAGTGTTCGCCGTGAAGGAACAGAGACAGACAAGATCTACTACATGGACACAGAGGAAGGTTTCTAGAGGCGTGCATATTGCCAGGATGAACTCAGTTCCTCAGAGGCTTTTTCCATTTGTGTTTCGTTCTCTTCCCAAGGCTCATCCTCATCTTTCTGACCTTGCATCCTTCCCTTGGCCTTTTCATTCTATATGTCAGGTACTCACGTCCCTTCTTTCCCATCTATCCCTGATTCCAAGGACAATCATTTCTACCCCTCTGTGACAATATCAGCCACTCTCCGGTCCCCTCATCCTTCTGTGCCAAAGAGCCTGTACAGCACAGCCATGTGGCTGTAGGCATATATTTAGGCAGGGAATATTTTGTATGGTAAATGTAAAAAGTGAAACGTCTGGGTCACGAAGCGTAAGAATGGCTAGTGAATAGTTTAACCATACAGTAGGAAATTAGGCTCTCAAATACTGTTAGTAGAAATGCATATTGGTGTAAATATCATCAAATATCCTTAAGAAACTATCTCTTACATTTAAAAATATGGATGCACTTCTTCTGGGAAGCTGTAGACCAGGGACTCAGATACTGGACCTGCCCTGCAGCCCAAGCTGTGCTCCACTGGGTCTTTTGGTCTCCACCACTGGGGATGCTGTGTAACCCCGGTCAACCTATGGGTATTGTTCCGTTAATTGTTTTGTACTGAGAACTCTATTTTGTAATTTTAAAAAAATCAATTCAACTATTCAAACACCAATTTTATTTTAAAAATGGATTAAAAAGCATATTAAGGCCAAGAAGCATATATAATGGTCATATGTAATACAGGAGGATCCAGAAACTGTAGAGTCAGATCCAGTTTTGTGTGGCACTGCTTTTATGCCATGCACACACACACACTCTTCCCCTCCTCTGAGACGGTGGCTGTCCTTACTGTCTGTCACAAAGCTGAGCACTTAGAGACACGCCTGCAGGTCCAGACCTTTCTTCCTACACACACCAGACATCCAGGAAGCCATGTCTGCTGGATTCAAGGAAGGCTTTCTCCTCGTTTCTGTCACCACTGTTTGCAAAAGCCTCCCTTCCTGA
>NW_025798425.1:0-1606 GCF_021613505.1 Equus quagga | reverse complement strand
ACCCACACGAATATGATCAATTGTTTTTGAGCAAAAGTGCAAAAGCAATTAATGGAGGAAGGATAGCCTTTTCCACAAATGTTGCTAGAGCAATCACACATTTGTGATGGTTAATTTTATATGTCAACTTGTCTAGACTATGGTATGCACTTGTTTGGTCAAACGCCAGTCCAGATTTTGCTGTGAAGGTAGGTTTTAGATGTGATTAACATTTAAATCAGCAGACTTTGAATAAAGCAAATTACCCTCCATAATGTGGGTGACCTCATCCAATCAGTTGAAGGACATAAGAGCAAAGACTTTCCCAAAAGAAGGAATTCTCCCTGTGACTGTAACATAGAAACTCTGCCTGAGGGTCCATCCTGCAGCTCTGCAGAATTCAGACTCAAGAATGAAACACCAACTCTTACCTGAATTTCCATCCTGACTGCCTGACCCACAGATTTTGGACTTGCCAGCTCCCACAGATACATGAACTAACTCCTTAAAATAAATCACTCTCTCTCTCCGTAAATACATATATAGATATATATACACACACACATATATATGTACACATATACACATATATGTGTATATATACATCAATATATGTATATTTATATATCTCTGTAAATACATATATATGTACATATATATAAATGTAAACAAATACGGTATTTGTTCGCTGGAGAACCTGACTAATAAAATATCCAGGGACAAGAATAAAATCTTGACCTAAACCTCACACCTGATTCAAAAATTTACTCAAAATATAGGACATTTAGAAAAACACACGGGAGAAAATTTGAGGGAATCTAGGGATAGTAAAGAGCTCTTTGAATTGACTTAAAAATGTTTACTCTGTGAAAGCCAATGTGAAGAGAATGAACATATAAGCTACTGATTGAAAGAAAATATTTGCAAAGCACGTAACTGACAAAAGACTAGTATCCAGAATATATACAGAAATCTGAAAATTCAACAGTAAAAAAAATACAACTAGAAAATGCAAAAAGAGGCTTCAAGAGACATTTCACTACAAGGATATATAAATGGCAAATAAATGCATGAAAAGATATACATCATTAGCCACTAAGGAAAAGCACATTAAAACCACAATAAGATATCACTACCCACCTATTAGAATAGCTAAAGTAAAAGTTAGTGATAATACCAAATGCTGGTGAGGATGCAGAGAAACTGGATCTCTCATACATGGCTGGTAGGAATATAAAATGGTACAGCCACTCTAGAAAATAGATTTGCAATTCCTTATGAAATTAAGCATACATTTGTCACACAGCCCAGCAACTGTACTGCTGGGAATTTATCCCAAAGAAATGAAAATTTATGTCCACAAAAAAACCTACACACAACTATCAATAGCAACTTTGTAATAACTGAAAACTGGAAACAAGTCAAATACTCTTGAATATATGAATGGTTAAATAAATGTGGTAAATCCATGCAGCAACATACTACTCAACACCAGATATGAACAAAACTATTGACATGTGCAGTATCCTGGATGGATCCCAAGGACAATAGGCTGGGTAACAATAAATAACATCAACAGGTTATATACATTATTATAACAATTGCCAAATGACAAAATTTTAGAGAT
>NW_025798424.1:0-1606 GCF_021613505.1 Equus quagga | reverse complement strand
ACCCACACGAATATGATCAATTGTTTTTGAGCAAAAGTGCAAAAGCAATTAATGGAGGAAGGATAGCCTTTTCCACAAATGTTGCTAGAGCAATCACACATTTGTGATGGTTAATTTTATATGTCAACTTGTCTAGACTATGGTATGCACTTGTTTGGTCAAACGCCAGTCCAGATTTTGCTGTGAAGGTAGGTTTTAGATGTGATTAACATTTAAATCAGCAGACTTTGAATAAAGCAAATTACCCTCCATAATGTGGGTGACCTCATCCAATCAGTTGAAGGACATAAGAGCAAAGACTTTCCCAAAAGAAGGAATTCTCCCTGTGACTGTAACATAGAAACTCTGCCTGAGGGTCCATCCTGCAGCTCTGCAGAATTCAGACTCAAGAATGAAACACCAACTCTTACCTGAATTTCCATCCTGACTGCCTGACCCACAGATTTTGGACTTGCCAGCTCCCACAGATACATGAACTAACTCCTTAAAATAAATCACTCTCTCTCTCCGTAAATACATATATAGATATATATACACACACACATATATATGTACACATATACACATATATGTGTATATATACATCAATATATGTATATTTATATATCTCTGTAAATACATATATATGTACATATATATAAATGTAAACAAATACGGTATTTGTTCGCTGGAGAACCTGACTAATAAAATATCCAGGGACAAGAATAAAATCTTGACCTAAACCTCACACCTGATTCAAAAATTTACTCAAAATATAGGACATTTAGAAAAACACACGGGAGAAAATTTGAGGGAATCTAGGGATAGTAAAGAGCTCTTTGAATTGACTTAAAAATGTTTACTCTGTGAAAGCCAATGTGAAGAGAATGAACATATAAGCTACTGATTGAAAGAAAATATTTGCAAAGCACGTAACTGACAAAAGACTAGTATCCAGAATATATACAGAAATCTGAAAATTCAACAGTAAAAAAAATACAACTAGAAAATGCAAAAAGAGGCTTCAAGAGACATTTCACTACAAGGATATATAAATGGCAAATAAATGCATGAAAAGATATACATCATTAGCCACTAAGGAAAAGCACATTAAAACCACAATAAGATATCACTACCCACCTATTAGAATAGCTAAAGTAAAAGTTAGTGATAATACCAAATGCTGGTGAGGATGCAGAGAAACTGGATCTCTCATACATGGCTGGTAGGAATATAAAATGGTACAGCCACTCTAGAAAATAGATTTGCAATTCCTTATGAAATTAAGCATACATTTGTCACACAGCCCAGCAACTGTACTGCTGGGAATTTATCCCAAAGAAATGAAAATTTATGTCCACAAAAAAACCTACACACAACTATCAATAGCAACTTTGTAATAACTGAAAACTGGAAACAAGTCAAATACTCTTGAATATATGAATGGTTAAATAAATGTGGTAAATCCATGCAGCAACATACTACTCAACACCAGATATGAACAAAACTATTGACATGTGCAGTATCCTGGATGGATCCCAAGGACAATAGGCTGGGTAACAATAAATAACATCAACAGGTTATATACATTATTATAACAATTGCCAAATGACAAAATTTTAGAGAT
>NW_025798423.1:0-1606 GCF_021613505.1 Equus quagga | reverse complement strand
ATCTCTAAAATTTTGTCATTTGGCAATTGTTATAATAATGTATATAACCTGTTGATGTTATTTATTGTTACCCAGCCTATTGTCCTTGGGATCCATCCAGGATACTGCACATGTCAATAGTTTTGTTCATATCTGGTGTTGAGTAGTATGTTGCTGCATGGATTTACCACATTTATTTAACCATTCATATATTCAAGAGTATTTGACTTGTTTCCAGTTTTCAGTTATTACAAAGTTGCTATTGATAGTTGTGTGTAGGTTTTTTTGTGGACATAAATTTTCATTTCTTTGGGATAAATTCCCAGCAGTACAGTTGCTGGGCTGTGTGACAAATGTATGCTTAATTTCATAAGGAATTGCAAATCTATTTTCTAGAGTGGCTGTACCATTTTATATTCCTACCAGCCATGTATGAGAGATCCAGTTTCTCTGCATCCTCACCAGCATTTGGTATTATCACTAACTTTTACTTTAGCTATTCTAATAGGTGGGTAGTGATATCTTATTGTGGTTTTAATGTGCTTTTCCTTAGTGGCTAATGATGTATATCTTTTCATGCATTTATTTGCCATTTATATATCCTTGTAGTGAAATGTCTCTTGAAGCCTCTTTTTGCATTTTCTAGTTGTATTTTTTTTACTGTTGAATTTTCAGATTTCTGTATATATTCTGGATACTAGTCTTTTGTCAGTTACGTGCTTTGCAAATATTTTCTTTCAATCAGTAGCTTATATGTTCATTCTCTTCACATTGGCTTTCACAGAGTAAACATTTTTAAGTCAATTCAAAGAGCTCTTTACTATCCCTAGATTCCCTCAAATTTTCTCCCGTGTGTTTTTCTAAATGTCCTATATTTTGAGTAAATTTTTGAATCAGGTGTGAGGTTTAGGTCAAGATTTTATTCTTGTCCCTGGATATTTTATTAGTCAGGTTCTCCAGCGAACAAATACCGTATTTGTTTACATTTATATATATGTACATATATATGTATTTACAGAGATATATAAATATACATATATTGATGTATATATACACATATATGTGTATATGTGTACATATATATGTGTGTGTGTATATATATCTATATATGTATTTACGGAGAGAGAGAGTGATTTATTTTAAGGAGTTAGTTCATGTATCTGTGGGAGCTGGCAAGTCCAAAATCTGTGGGTCAGGCAGTCAGGATGGAAATTCAGGTAAGAGTTGGTGTTTCATTCTTGAGTCTGAATTCTGCAGAGCTGCAGGATGGACCCTCAGGCAGAGTTTCTATGTTACAGTCACAGGGAGAATTCCTTCTTTTGGGAAAGTCTTTGCTCTTATGTCCTTCAACTGATTGGATGAGGTCACCCACATTATGGAGGGTAATTTGCTTTATTCAAAGTCTGCTGATTTAAATGTTAATCACATCTAAAACCTACCTTCACAGCAAAATCTGGACTGGCGTTTGACCAAACAAGTGCATACCATAGTCTAGACAAGTTGACATATAAAATTAACCATCACAAATGTGTGATTGCTCTAGCAACATTTGTGGAAAAGGCTATCCTTCCTCCATTAATTGCTTTTGCACTTTTGCTCAAAAACAATTGATCATATTCGTGTGGGT
>NW_025798422.1:0-1752 GCF_021613505.1 Equus quagga | reverse complement strand
ATACAGCTAAAGTAAGCAATAGTGTGATACTGGTTGAGGGACACAAAACCAATAGAACAGAATATATAACCTCAGAAGTAGACCCACACAAATATGATCAATTGTTTTTGAGCAAAAGTGCAAAAGCAATTAATGGAGGAAGGATAGCCTTTTCCACAAATGTTGCTAGAGCAATCACACATTTGTGATGGTTAATTTTATATGTCAACTTGTCTAGACTATGGCGTGCACTTGTTTGGTCAAACGCCAGTCCAGATTTTGCTGCGAAGGTAGGTTTTAGATGTGATTAACATTTAAGTCAGCAGACTTTGAATAAAGCAAATTACCCTCCATAATGTGGGTGACCTCATCCAATCAGTTGAAGGACATAAGAGCAAAGACTTTCCCCAAAGAAGGAATTCTCCCTGTGACTACAACCTAGAAACTCTGTCTGAGCGTCCATCCTGCTGCTCTGCAGAATTCAGACTCAAGAATGAAACATCAACTGTTACCTGAATTTCCATCCTGACTGCCTGACCTACAGACTTTGGACTTGCCAGCTCCCACAGATACATGAAATAACTCCTTAAAATAAATCACTCTCTCTCTGTAAATACATATATATATATATATATATATACACACACATATATATGGACACATATACATATATATGTGTATATATATGCATCAATATATGTATATTTATATATATCTGTAAATACATATATATGTACATATATATAAATGTATAAATATATATATATATATTTATACATATGCTATTGTTTCTGCTGGAGAACCTAATAAAACATCCAGGGACAAAAATAAAATCTTGGCCTAAATCTCACACCTTATTCAAAAATTTTACTCAAATATAGGACATTTAGAAAATTTGGGGGACTTGAGGGATAGTAAAGAGCTCTTTGAATTGACTTAAAAATGTTTACTCTGTGAAAGCCAATGTGAAGAGAATGAACATATAAGCTACTGATTGAAAGAAAATATTTGCAAAGCACATAACTGACAAAAGACTAGTATCCAGAATATATACAGAAATCTGAAAATTCAACAGTAAAAAAAAATACAACTAGAAAATGCACAAAGAGACTTCAAGAGACATTTCACTGACAAGGATATATAAATGGCAAATAAAGACATGAAAAGATATACATCATTAACCACTAAGGAAAAGCACATTAAAATCACAATAAGATATCACTAACCACCTATTAGAACAGCTAAAGTAAAAGTTAGTGATAATACCAAATGCTGGTGAGGATGCAGAGAAACTGGATCTCTCAAATATTGCTGGTAGGAATATAAAATGGTACAGCCACTTTGGAAAATAGATTTGCAATTCCTTATGAAATTAAGGATACTTTTGCCACAGAGCCTAGCAACTGTACTGCTGGGAATTTATCCCAAAGAAATGAAAACTTATGTCCACAAAAAAACCTACACACAAATATCAATAGCAACTTTATAATAACTGAAAACTGGAAACAACTCAAATACTCTTCAATATATGAATGGTTAAATAAATTGTGGTAAATCCATACAGCAACATACTACTCAACACCAAATATGAACAAAACTATTGACACGTGCAGTATCCTGGATGGATCCCAAGGACAATAGGCTGGGTGACAATAAATAACATCAACAGGTTACATGCATGATCCCATTATTGTAACAATTGCCAAATGACAAAATTTTAGAGATAGAAAACTGATTAGAACCAGGGGTTAGGGACACATGGGGAGAGGTGTA
>NW_025798421.1:0-1752 GCF_021613505.1 Equus quagga | reverse complement strand
ATACAGCTAAAGTAAGCAATAGTGTGATACTGGTTGAGGGACACAAAACCAATAGAACAGAATATATAACCTCAGAAGTAGACCCACACAAATATGATCAATTGTTTTTGAGCAAAAGTGCAAAAGCAATTAATGGAGGAAGGATAGCCTTTTCCACAAATGTTGCTAGAGCAATCACACATTTGTGATGGTTAATTTTATATGTCAACTTGTCTAGACTATGGCGTGCACTTGTTTGGTCAAACGCCAGTCCAGATTTTGCTGCGAAGGTAGGTTTTAGATGTGATTAACATTTAAGTCAGCAGACTTTGAATAAAGCAAATTACCCTCCATAATGTGGGTGACCTCATCCAATCAGTTGAAGGACATAAGAGCAAAGACTTTCCCCAAAGAAGGAATTCTCCCTGTGACTACAACCTAGAAACTCTGTCTGAGCGTCCATCCTGCTGCTCTGCAGAATTCAGACTCAAGAATGAAACATCAACTGTTACCTGAATTTCCATCCTGACTGCCTGACCTACAGACTTTGGACTTGCCAGCTCCCACAGATACATGAAATAACTCCTTAAAATAAATCACTCTCTCTCTGTAAATACATATATATATATATATATATATACACACACATATATATGGACACATATACATATATATGTGTATATATATGCATCAATATATGTATATTTATATATATCTGTAAATACATATATATGTACATATATATAAATGTATAAATATATATATATATATTTATACATATGCTATTGTTTCTGCTGGAGAACCTAATAAAACATCCAGGGACAAAAATAAAATCTTGGCCTAAATCTCACACCTTATTCAAAAATTTTACTCAAATATAGGACATTTAGAAAATTTGGGGGACTTGAGGGATAGTAAAGAGCTCTTTGAATTGACTTAAAAATGTTTACTCTGTGAAAGCCAATGTGAAGAGAATGAACATATAAGCTACTGATTGAAAGAAAATATTTGCAAAGCACATAACTGACAAAAGACTAGTATCCAGAATATATACAGAAATCTGAAAATTCAACAGTAAAAAAAAATACAACTAGAAAATGCACAAAGAGACTTCAAGAGACATTTCACTGACAAGGATATATAAATGGCAAATAAAGACATGAAAAGATATACATCATTAACCACTAAGGAAAAGCACATTAAAATCACAATAAGATATCACTAACCACCTATTAGAACAGCTAAAGTAAAAGTTAGTGATAATACCAAATGCTGGTGAGGATGCAGAGAAACTGGATCTCTCAAATATTGCTGGTAGGAATATAAAATGGTACAGCCACTTTGGAAAATAGATTTGCAATTCCTTATGAAATTAAGGATACTTTTGCCACAGAGCCTAGCAACTGTACTGCTGGGAATTTATCCCAAAGAAATGAAAACTTATGTCCACAAAAAAACCTACACACAAATATCAATAGCAACTTTATAATAACTGAAAACTGGAAACAACTCAAATACTCTTCAATATATGAATGGTTAAATAAATTGTGGTAAATCCATACAGCAACATACTACTCAACACCAAATATGAACAAAACTATTGACACGTGCAGTATCCTGGATGGATCCCAAGGACAATAGGCTGGGTGACAATAAATAACATCAACAGGTTACATGCATGATCCCATTATTGTAACAATTGCCAAATGACAAAATTTTAGAGATAGAAAACTGATTAGAACCAGGGGTTAGGGACACATGGGGAGAGGTGTA
>NW_025798420.1:0-1752 GCF_021613505.1 Equus quagga | reverse complement strand
TACACCTCTCCCCATGTGTCCCTAACCCCTGGTTCTAATCAGTTTTCTATCTCTAAAATTTTGTCATTTGGCAATTGTTACAATAATGGGATCATGCATGTAACCTGTTGATGTTATTTATTGTCACCCAGCCTATTGTCCTTGGGATCCATCCAGGATACTGCACGTGTCAATAGTTTTGTTCATATTTGGTGTTGAGTAGTATGTTGCTGTATGGATTTACCACAATTTATTTAACCATTCATATATTGAAGAGTATTTGAGTTGTTTCCAGTTTTCAGTTATTATAAAGTTGCTATTGATATTTGTGTGTAGGTTTTTTTGTGGACATAAGTTTTCATTTCTTTGGGATAAATTCCCAGCAGTACAGTTGCTAGGCTCTGTGGCAAAAGTATCCTTAATTTCATAAGGAATTGCAAATCTATTTTCCAAAGTGGCTGTACCATTTTATATTCCTACCAGCAATATTTGAGAGATCCAGTTTCTCTGCATCCTCACCAGCATTTGGTATTATCACTAACTTTTACTTTAGCTGTTCTAATAGGTGGTTAGTGATATCTTATTGTGATTTTAATGTGCTTTTCCTTAGTGGTTAATGATGTATATCTTTTCATGTCTTTATTTGCCATTTATATATCCTTGTCAGTGAAATGTCTCTTGAAGTCTCTTTGTGCATTTTCTAGTTGTATTTTTTTTTACTGTTGAATTTTCAGATTTCTGTATATATTCTGGATACTAGTCTTTTGTCAGTTATGTGCTTTGCAAATATTTTCTTTCAATCAGTAGCTTATATGTTCATTCTCTTCACATTGGCTTTCACAGAGTAAACATTTTTAAGTCAATTCAAAGAGCTCTTTACTATCCCTCAAGTCCCCCAAATTTTCTAAATGTCCTATATTTGAGTAAAATTTTTGAATAAGGTGTGAGATTTAGGCCAAGATTTTATTTTTGTCCCTGGATGTTTTATTAGGTTCTCCAGCAGAAACAATAGCATATGTATAAATATATATATATATATTTATACATTTATATATATGTACATATATATGTATTTACAGATATATATAAATATACATATATTGATGCATATATATACACATATATATGTATATGTGTCCATATATATGTGTGTGTATATATATATATATATATATATGTATTTACAGAGAGAGAGTGATTTATTTTAAGGAGTTATTTCATGTATCTGTGGGAGCTGGCAAGTCCAAAGTCTGTAGGTCAGGCAGTCAGGATGGAAATTCAGGTAACAGTTGATGTTTCATTCTTGAGTCTGAATTCTGCAGAGCAGCAGGATGGACGCTCAGACAGAGTTTCTAGGTTGTAGTCACAGGGAGAATTCCTTCTTTGGGGAAAGTCTTTGCTCTTATGTCCTTCAACTGATTGGATGAGGTCACCCACATTATGGAGGGTAATTTGCTTTATTCAAAGTCTGCTGACTTAAATGTTAATCACATCTAAAACCTACCTTCGCAGCAAAATCTGGACTGGCGTTTGACCAAACAAGTGCACGCCATAGTCTAGACAAGTTGACATATAAAATTAACCATCACAAATGTGTGATTGCTCTAGCAACATTTGTGGAAAAGGCTATCCTTCCTCCATTAATTGCTTTTGCACTTTTGCTCAAAAACAATTGATCATATTTGTGTGGGTCTACTTCTGAGGTTATATATTCTGTTCTATTGGTTTTGTGTCCCTCAACCAGTATCACACTATTGCTTACTTTAGCTGTAT
>NW_025798419.1:0-3323 GCF_021613505.1 Equus quagga | reverse complement strand
ATTGAGATGATCATGTGTCTTTTATTCTTCATTTTGTTAACGTGATGCATCACAATGATTGATTTGCAGATGTTGAACCATCCCTGCATTCCTGGAATAAATTCCACTTGATCATGGTGTTTGATCTTTTCCATGTATTGTTGTATTTTATTTGCTAGCATTTTGAGGATTTTTGCATCAATGTTCATCAGTGATATTGGCCTGTAATTTTCTTTTTTTGGTTGTCCTTGTCTGTTTTTGATATCAGGGTAATGTTGGCCTTCTAGGATAAGTAAGGAAGCTTCCCTCCTCTTCAACTTTTTGGAAGAGTTTGAGAAGAATATATATTAAGTTTTCCTTGAATGCTTGGTAGAATTCGCCAGGGAAGCCATCTGGGCCAGGATTTTTATTTATTTTTTAATTTTTATTATGGTTATTTTTTTGGTGAGTAAGATTCACCCTGAGCTAACATCTGTGCCAATCTTCCTCTATTTTGTATGTGGGTCTCCATCACAGCATGGCCACTACAAAGTGGTATAGGTCTGCACCCAGGAACTGAATTTGGACTGTCAAAGCAGAGCATGCCAAACAACCACTAGGCCATGGGGCTGGCCCCCAGGACTTTTAGTAACCCCCGGAGGTTTTGATTACTGTTTCAATCTCCTTAATGGTGATTGGTCTATTCAAAATCTCTATTTCTTCCTAATTCAGCTTTGGAAAGCTATATGATTCTAAGATGTTATCTATTCCTTCTAGGTTATCCAATTTGTTGGCATATAGCTTTTCATAGTACTCTTTTATAATCTTTTGTATTTCTAAGGTGTCCGTTGTAATTTGCCTCTTTCATTTCTGACCTTATTTATTTAAGCTCTCTGTTTTTTTCTTGGTGAGCCTAGCTAAAGTTTTGTGAATTTTCTTTATCTTTTCAAAGAACCAGCTCTTAGCTTCATTGATTTTTTGCTATTTCTTCTTTAGTCTTTATTTGATTCATTTCCACTCTGATTTTTATTACTTCCTTCCTTCTACTGATTTTGCACTTGGTTTGCTCTTTTATTTTCTTGTTCCTTTAGGAGCACTATTAGATTGTTTATCTGAGATTTTTCTTCTTGGTTGAGGTAAGCCTGTATTGCTATAAAATACCCTCTTAGAACTGCTTTTCCTGTATCCCATAAATTTTGCCATGTCATATGTTCATTTTCATGTCTCCATGAGTTTTTTGATTTCCCCTTTGATTTCTTCATTGACTCAATAGTTGTTCAGTAGCATTTTGTTTAATCTCTATATATTTTTCGCTTTTCCAGTTTATTTCCTGTATTTGATTTCTAGTTTCATACCATTGTGGTAAGAAAAGATGCTTGGTATTATTTCAGTCTTCTTAAATTTATTGAGACTTGTTTAGTGGCCTAATATGTGATCTAACATCAAGAATGTTCCATGTGCATTCAGAAAGAATAGGTACTCTACAGTTTTTGGATGGAGTGTTCTGTATATATCTACTAAGTCCATCAGGTCTAATGTGCCATTTAAGGGCAATGTTTCCTTACTGAGTTTCTGTTTTGATGATCTACTCATTGAAGTAATGTTAAAGTCCCCTACTATTATTGTGTTACTGTCCATTTCTCCTTTTATGTCTGTTAATAATTGCTTTATATATTTGGTGTTCTTATGTTGGGGTCATAGATATTTACAAATATTATACCTTCTTGTTGGATTGTTCCCTTTATCATTATGTAGTGCCCTTCTTTGTCTCTTGTTACAGTTTTTGTTTTAAAGTGTATTTTGTCTGATATAAGTATTGCTACCCTAGGTTTATTTTCCTTGCTATTTGCATGGAGCATCTTTTTCCATCCCTTCACTTTCAGTTTTAGAGTGTTTTTACATCTGAATTGTGTCTCTTGTATGCAGCATATAGTTGGATCTTCTTTTTTCCAATTAGCCACCCTATGTCTTTTATTGGAGCATTTAGTCCACAGACATTTAAAGTAACTATTGATAAGCATGTACTTATTGTCATTTTATTTTTTTTCTCAGTGTTTTACTGGTTCTTCTCTTGCTCTGTTCCTCTGGGGTTTCATGACTTTCTTTACTATTATGTTTGGGTTCCTTTCTCTTAACTTTTTCTGTATTTATTGTAGGTTTTTGGTTTGGGATTACCAGGGGTTTCATATATAATAACCTACATATAGTTACTAATCTATATTAACTTGATGGTCTCCTATGTTTGACCTCTTGCTGAAAGCTCTACTCTTTTACCCCCTCCCACATTTTATGTTTATTTCATATTTGACCTCTTTTCTTGTATGTGTGTATCCATTAACCTCTTATCATGGAAGTAGATAATTTTAGTACTTTTGTCTTTTGACCTTCATATTAGCTCGGCAGGTGGTTGATCTGCTATGATTACTATATATTTGCATTTACCAGGGTTTTTTTTTTTTTGATAATGTTTTTATTCTTATTTGTGTTTTTTTCATGTCCACTTAAATAAGACATTTTAGCACTTCTTGTAAGGCTGGTTTCTTGGTGATAAATTCCTTTAAGTTTCGCTTGTCTGGGAAACTCTTATCGCTCCTTCCATCCTGAATGACAACCTTGCTGGGTAAAGTATTCTTGGCTGTAGGTGTTTTCCTTTCAATACTTTGAATATGTCACGCCATTCCTTTCTAGTCAGTAAGTTTTCTGCTTGAGAAGTCATCTGATAGCCTTATGGGGTTTCCTTTGTGTGTAACTTGTTTCCTTTCTCTTGCAGCTTTTAGGATTCTCTCCTTATCTTTATTTGTTGACATTTTAATCATAATGTGTCTTGCTGTGGGCCTCTTTGGGTTCATCTTTTTTGTTGCTCCCTGTGCTTCCTGTACCTGGATGTCTGGTTCTTTCCTTAGGTTAGGGAAGTTTTCAGCTATTATTTCTTCAAATAGATTCTCTGCCTCTTTGTCTCTCTCTTCTCCTTCTGTGACAGCTATAATATGCATGTTAGTGTGTTTGATGCTGTCCCCAAGGTCCCTTAGACTGTCCTCATTCTTTTTAATTCTTTTTTCTGTTCAGCTTGGGTGACTGCCTCTAGTCGTTCATCCAGCTCATGATCTGTTCTTCTGCCTCATCTACTCTGCTATTGATTCCCTTTAGTGAATTTTCATTTGTAGTATTGTATTCTTTATTTCCGATTGGTTCTTTTTTATATTTTCCAATTCTTTGTTGAAGTTCTCACTGTATTCATCAATTCTTCTCCCAAGAGAAGTGAGCATCCTTCTGACTATTAGTTTTACTCTTTGTCAGGTAGATTGTTAATTTTTGTTATGCTTAGTTCTTTTTCTGAGGATTTGTCTTGTTCCTTTATTTGGAAT
>NW_025798418.1:0-2564 GCF_021613505.1 Equus quagga | reverse complement strand
TATTCTAAACTATTTGAATTCAAGAATTAGACTCACAGGTACAGGATGTGGAGCTTAAGTTGACATTTGTTAGACAATTTTCAGATCACACTACAAGGCTGAATCAGGATTTACTGGAATCCTTTATATCTGAGAGCACAGGGCCACATGAAAGCAAACTGCTAGTTCAAGATCCAGGGAAATAAGAATTAATCATAAAGGACTGAATTAAATGATGAGGGAAAAATTGTGTGGTTTTAAAAATTTTCTATATTTCTGATGGTATATGAGGAAGCCCTTTTCATCTCTTCTCGGTGCATTCCTAATCCTCAATTTGGTACCTATGTGTTTATAGACTGAAATGAAACATTTCAAAACTAGTAACTGATTCTCACTGAACCTCAAAAATTCAGAAACAAGCAAACTCAACTATCTGATGCTTACAAAAACTCACTTTAAATTCAGTGGCATAAGTAGGTTTAAAGTAAAAGGACAGGAAAAGCTATATCGTGCAAACATTAATCCAAAAAGGCAGGTGTGACTGTATTAGGATCTGATAATGTAGACATTAGAGCAAAGAAAATTACCAGAAACAAACAGGGACATTAAGTAATAACAGAAGAATCATTCCAACAATAGTACACAATGATCCTAAATGTGTGCACACAAAACAATGGAATCTCAACACATAAGGCAAAATACATAAGGGAAAAATAGGTAGAGCTGAAAGAAGAAACAGACAAATCCATAAGTGTAATTGGAGACTTCAACACCTTCTTCTCAGCAACTTACAGAAACTAAACAGAAAATCAGCAAAGATATAAAAGATCTAAACAACACAATCAACGAACAGGATTTAATTGATACATATGGCACACTCCACCCAAGATGAGCAGAACACACATTTTTGCAAGCACCCATGGAACATGCAGCAAGGTAAACCATATCCTGCACCATAAAACAAACCTCAGCATATTTTAAAGATTAAAATTCTAGAGAGTGTTCTATAATAATAGAATCAAACTTGAAATCAATAGAAGAAACAACAGGGAAATTTCTAAATATGTGGAAAGTAAGCAACACATTTATTAATAATTCACATGTCAAAGAAGAATTCTCAAAGTAAATAAAATATATATATACAACTGAAAAAATGAAACTATAACATCAAAATATGAGGGTCAAAATTTGCAGCTACAAATCCTGCAGCCATTAAAGACATGATAAGGGAATACCATGAACAACTTTACACTCATATGTTCTATAACTTAGAAGAAAGGACCAATTTTTAGAAAACCATGATGACCAAAATTCACCAAGAAGAAATTGATAACCTGAAGATTCTTGTAACAATTGAACAGTTGTTGAAGAACAATTGTCCCTGTAACAATTGCTACAACAATCTAAAAATTGAAGACTTTGAATTCATAATTAATAAGGTCATGAAAGAAGAAATCTCCAGACCCAGATTATTTCTTGGGATAATTCTACCAACATTTAAAGAAAAATTAATATCAATTTTACACAGTCTCTTCCAGGAAAGAGAAAATGAGGGAATACTTCCCAACTCATTTTATGAGGCCGTACAAAATGGCCAAAGTCAGACAAACACAGTACAAAAAAAGAGAAAACTACAGACTAATATCTCTCATGAACTTAGATACAAAAATTATTTAACAAAATATTAGCACACTAATACAATAATGTATAAAAAGAATTATAGACCATGACCAAATGAGATTTATATCAGGTATGTAAGGCTGCTTCAGCATTTAAAAATATATCAAGGCAATCCAACATACCAACAAACTAAAGAAGAAAAATCACTGACCACATCAATTGACACAGAAAAAACATTTGACAAAACCCAAGAAACAATTATGATAAAAACTCTCAGCAAGTTAGCATCTACAAAAAAACTCTACAATAACATTACGCATAATGGTGAAAGACCTAGTGCTTTCCTCCTAAAATCAGGAACAAGGCAAACATGTCCACTTTGACCACTTATATTCAATATTGTACTGGAAGTTCTGGCCACTGCAGTAAAGCAAGAAAAAGAAACAAAAAGTATACTGATTCAAAAGGAAGAAATAAAATTGCCTCTGTTTCCAAATTACATGATTGTCTACGTAGAAAATCCCAAAGAATCTATGAAAGAAACTCCTAGAACTAATAAGTTAGTTCAGCAGCATTGTAGGACATAAGATCCACACACAAAAAGTAATTGAATTTCCATATACTAACAGTCAACATGAGGAAATCAATATTTAAAAACACAAAACCATTTACAATCATGCAAAAGAAAATGAAAAACATACATACATACTTAAATCATGTACAGGCTCGGTTTTGTGAAGATTACGAAATGATGAAAGTAATCAAAGATGACCTTAATAAAGGGAGACATACACCACATTTATGGGTTGGAAGTTTCAACATAATAAACATGATGATTCTTTACAAATTGATCTAGGTTTAATGCAAATCCCATCAAAATCCTGGCAAGGCTGCTCATAAGCAAAGATAAACTAATTATAAAATTTATGTGGGAAGGCACAAGCCATAGAACAACTAAAACAATC
>NW_025798417.1:0-2564 GCF_021613505.1 Equus quagga | reverse complement strand
TATTCTAAACTATTTGAATTCAAGAATTAGACTCACAGGTACAGGATGTGGAGCTTAAGTTGACATTTGTTAGACAATTTTCAGATCACACTACAAGGCTGAATCAGGATTTACTGGAATCCTTTATATCTGAGAGCACAGGGCCACATGAAAGCAAACTGCTAGTTCAAGATCCAGGGAAATAAGAATTAATCATAAAGGACTGAATTAAATGATGAGGGAAAAATTGTGTGGTTTTAAAAATTTTCTATATTTCTGATGGTATATGAGGAAGCCCTTTTCATCTCTTCTCGGTGCATTCCTAATCCTCAATTTGGTACCTATGTGTTTATAGACTGAAATGAAACATTTCAAAACTAGTAACTGATTCTCACTGAACCTCAAAAATTCAGAAACAAGCAAACTCAACTATCTGATGCTTACAAAAACTCACTTTAAATTCAGTGGCATAAGTAGGTTTAAAGTAAAAGGACAGGAAAAGCTATATCGTGCAAACATTAATCCAAAAAGGCAGGTGTGACTGTATTAGGATCTGATAATGTAGACATTAGAGCAAAGAAAATTACCAGAAACAAACAGGGACATTAAGTAATAACAGAAGAATCATTCCAACAATAGTACACAATGATCCTAAATGTGTGCACACAAAACAATGGAATCTCAACACATAAGGCAAAATACATAAGGGAAAAATAGGTAGAGCTGAAAGAAGAAACAGACAAATCCATAAGTGTAATTGGAGACTTCAACACCTTCTTCTCAGCAACTTACAGAAACTAAACAGAAAATCAGCAAAGATATAAAAGATCTAAACAACACAATCAACGAACAGGATTTAATTGATACATATGGCACACTCCACCCAAGATGAGCAGAACACACATTTTTGCAAGCACCCATGGAACATGCAGCAAGGTAAACCATATCCTGCACCATAAAACAAACCTCAGCATATTTTAAAGATTAAAATTCTAGAGAGTGTTCTATAATAATAGAATCAAACTTGAAATCAATAGAAGAAACAACAGGGAAATTTCTAAATATGTGGAAAGTAAGCAACACATTTATTAATAATTCACATGTCAAAGAAGAATTCTCAAAGTAAATAAAATATATATATACAACTGAAAAAATGAAACTATAACATCAAAATATGAGGGTCAAAATTTGCAGCTACAAATCCTGCAGCCATTAAAGACATGATAAGGGAATACCATGAACAACTTTACACTCATATGTTCTATAACTTAGAAGAAAGGACCAATTTTTAGAAAACCATGATGACCAAAATTCACCAAGAAGAAATTGATAACCTGAAGATTCTTGTAACAATTGAACAGTTGTTGAAGAACAATTGTCCCTGTAACAATTGCTACAACAATCTAAAAATTGAAGACTTTGAATTCATAATTAATAAGGTCATGAAAGAAGAAATCTCCAGACCCAGATTATTTCTTGGGATAATTCTACCAACATTTAAAGAAAAATTAATATCAATTTTACACAGTCTCTTCCAGGAAAGAGAAAATGAGGGAATACTTCCCAACTCATTTTATGAGGCCGTACAAAATGGCCAAAGTCAGACAAACACAGTACAAAAAAAGAGAAAACTACAGACTAATATCTCTCATGAACTTAGATACAAAAATTATTTAACAAAATATTAGCACACTAATACAATAATGTATAAAAAGAATTATAGACCATGACCAAATGAGATTTATATCAGGTATGTAAGGCTGCTTCAGCATTTAAAAATATATCAAGGCAATCCAACATACCAACAAACTAAAGAAGAAAAATCACTGACCACATCAATTGACACAGAAAAAACATTTGACAAAACCCAAGAAACAATTATGATAAAAACTCTCAGCAAGTTAGCATCTACAAAAAAACTCTACAATAACATTACGCATAATGGTGAAAGACCTAGTGCTTTCCTCCTAAAATCAGGAACAAGGCAAACATGTCCACTTTGACCACTTATATTCAATATTGTACTGGAAGTTCTGGCCACTGCAGTAAAGCAAGAAAAAGAAACAAAAAGTATACTGATTCAAAAGGAAGAAATAAAATTGCCTCTGTTTCCAAATTACATGATTGTCTACGTAGAAAATCCCAAAGAATCTATGAAAGAAACTCCTAGAACTAATAAGTTAGTTCAGCAGCATTGTAGGACATAAGATCCACACACAAAAAGTAATTGAATTTCCATATACTAACAGTCAACATGAGGAAATCAATATTTAAAAACACAAAACCATTTACAATCATGCAAAAGAAAATGAAAAACATACATACATACTTAAATCATGTACAGGCTCGGTTTTGTGAAGATTACGAAATGATGAAAGTAATCAAAGATGACCTTAATAAAGGGAGACATACACCACATTTATGGGTTGGAAGTTTCAACATAATAAACATGATGATTCTTTACAAATTGATCTAGGTTTAATGCAAATCCCATCAAAATCCTGGCAAGGCTGCTCATAAGCAAAGATAAACTAATTATAAAATTTATGTGGGAAGGCACAAGCCATAGAACAACTAAAACAATC
>NW_025798416.1:0-2564 GCF_021613505.1 Equus quagga | reverse complement strand
GATTGTTTTAGTTGTTCTATGGCTTGTGCCTTCCCACATAAATTTTATAATTAGTTTATCTTTGCTTATGAGCAGCCTTGCCAGGATTTTGATGGGATTTGCATTAAACCTAGATCAATTTGTAAAGAATCATCATGTTTATTATGTTGAAACTTCCAACCCATAAATGTGGTGTATGTCTCCCTTTATTAAGGTCATCTTTGATTACTTTCATCATTTCGTAATCTTCACAAAACCGAGCCTGTACATGATTTAAGTATGTATGTATGTTTTTCATTTTCTTTTGCATGATTGTAAATGGTTTTGTGTTTTTAAATATTGATTTCCTCATGTTGACTGTTAGTATATGGAAATTCAATTACTTTTTGTGTGTGGATCTTATGTCCTACAATGCTGCTGAACTAACTTATTAGTTCTAGGAGTTTCTTTCATAGATTCTTTGGGATTTTCTACGTAGACAATCATGTAATTTGGAAACAGAGGCAATTTTATTTCTTCCTTTTGAATCAGTATACTTTTTGTTTCTTTTTCTTGCTTTACTGCAGTGGCCAGAACTTCCAGTACAATATTGAATATAAGTGGTCAAAGTGGACATGTTTGCCTTGTTCCTGATTTTAGGAGGAAAGCACTAGGTCTTTCACCATTATGCGTAATGTTATTGTAGAGTTTTTTTGTAGATGCTAACTTGCTGAGAGTTTTTATCATAATTGTTTCTTGGGTTTTGTCAAATGTTTTTTCTGTGTCAATTGATGTGGTCAGTGATTTTTCTTCTTTAGTTTGTTGGTATGTTGGATTGCCTTGATATATTTTTAAATGCTGAAGCAGCCTTACATACCTGATATAAATCTCATTTGGTCATGGTCTATAATTCTTTTTATACATTATTGTATTAGTGTGCTAATATTTTGTTAAATAATTTTTGTATCTAAGTTCATGAGAGATATTAGTCTGTAGTTTTCTCTTTTTTTGTACTGTGTTTGTCTGACTTTGGCCATTTTGTACGGCCTCATAAAATGAGTTGGGAAGTATTCCCTCATTTTCTCTTTCCTGGAAGAGACTGTGTAAAATTGATATTAATTTTTCTTTAAATGTTGGTAGAATTATCCCAAGAAATAATCTGGGTCTGGAGATTTCTTCTTTCATGACCTTATTAATTATGAATTCAAAGTCTTCAATTTTTAGATTGTTGTAGCAATTGTTACAGGGACAATTGTTCTTCAACAACTGTTCAATTGTTACAAGAATCTTCAGGTTATCAATTTCTTCTTGGTGAATTTTGGTCATCATGGTTTTCTAAAAATTGGTCCTTTCTTCTAAGTTATAGAACATATGAGTGTAAAGTTGTTCATGGTATTCCCTTATCATGTCTTTAATGGCTGCAGGATTTGTAGCTGCAAATTTTGACCCTCATATTTTGATGTTATAGTTTCATTTTTTCAGTTGTATATATATATTTTATTTACTTTGAGAATTCTTCTTTGACATGTGAATTATTAATAAATGTGTTGCTTACTTTCCACATATTTAGAAATTTCCCTGTTGTTTCTTCTATTGATTTCAAGTTTGATTCTATTATTATAGAACACTCTCTAGAATTTTAATCTTTAAAATATGCTGAGGTTTGTTTTATGGTGCAGGATATGGTTTACCTTGCTGCATGTTCCATGGGTGCTTGCAAAAATGTGTGTTCTGCTCATCTTGGGTGGAGTGTGCCATATGTATCAATTAAATCCTGTTCGTTGATTGTGTTGTTTAGATCTTTTATATCTTTGCTGATTTTCTGTTTAGTTTCTGTAAGTTGCTGAGAAGAAGGTGTTGAAGTCTCCAATTACACTTATGGATTTGTCTGTTTCTTCTTTCAGCTCTACCTATTTTTCCCTTATGTATTTTGCCTTATGTGTTGAGATTCCATTGTTTTGTGTGCACACATTTAGGATCATTGTGTACTATTGTTGGAATGATTCTTCTGTTATTACTTAATGTCCCTGTTTGTTTCTGGTAATTTTCTTTGCTCTAATGTCTACATTATCAGATCCTAATACAGTCACACCTGCCTTTTTGGATTAATGTTTGCACGATATAGCTTTTCCTGTCCTTTTACTTTAAACCTACTTATGCCACTGAATTTAAAGTGAGTTTTTGTAAGCATCAGATAGTTGAGTTTGCTTGTTTCTGAATTTTTGAGGTTCAGTGAGAATCAGTTACTAGTTTTGAAATGTTTCATTTCAGTCTATAAACACATAGGTACCAAATTGAGGATTAGGAATGCACCGAGAAGAGATGAAAAGGGCTTCCTCATATACCATCAGAAATATAGAAAATTTTTAAAACCACACAATTTTTCCCTCATCATTTAATTCAGTCCTTTATGATTAATTCTTATTTCCCTGGATCTTGAACTAGCAGTTTGCTTTCATGTGGCCCTGTGCTCTCAGATATAAAGGATTCCAGTAAATCCTGATTCAGCCTTGTAGTGTGATCTGAAAATTGTCTAACAAATGTCAACTTAAGCTCCACATCCTGTACCTGTGAGTCTAATTCTTGAATTCAAATAGTTTAGAATA
>NW_025798415.1:0-3324 GCF_021613505.1 Equus quagga | reverse complement strand
ATTGAGATGATCATGTGTCTTTTATTCTTCATTTTGTTAACGTGATGTATCACAATGATTGATTTGCAGATGTTGAACCATCCCTGCATTCCTGGAATAAATTCCACTTGATCATGGTGTTTGATCTTTTCCATGTATTGTTGTATTTTATTTGCTAGCATTTTGAGGATTTTTGCATCAATGTTGATCAGTGATATTGGCCTGTAATTTTCTTTTTTTGGTTGTCCTTGTCTGTTTTGATATCAGGGTAATGTTGGCCTTCTAGGATAAGTAAGGAATCTTCCCTCCTCTTCAACTTTTTGGAAGAGTTTGAGAAGAATATATATTAAGTTTTCCTTGAATGCTTGGTAGAATTCGCCAGGGAAGCCATCTGGGCCAGAATTTTTATTTATTTTTTAATTTTTATTATGATTATTTTTTTGGTGAGGAAGATTCACCCTGAGCTAACATCTGTGCCAATCTTCCTCTATTTTGTATGTGGGTCACCATCACAGCATGGCCACTACCAAGTGGTATAGGTCTGCACCCAGGAACTGAATCTGGGCTGTCAAAGCAGAGCATGCTGAACTTAACCACTAGGCCATGGGGCCGGCCCCCAGGACTTTTATTAACCCCTGGAGGTTTTGATTACTGTTTCAATCTCCTTAATGGTGATTGGTCTATTCAAAATCTCTATTTCTTCTTAATTCAGCTTTAGAAGCCTGTATGATTCTAAGATGTTATCTATTCCTTCTAGATTATCCAATTTGTTGGCATATAACTTTTCACAGTACTCTTTTACAATCTTTTGTATTTCTAAGGTGTCCATTGTAATTTGCCTCTTTCATTTCTGACCTTATTTATTTGAGCTCTCTGTTTTTTTCTTGGTGAGCCCAGCTAAAGGTTTGTGAATTTTCTTTATCTTTTCAAAGAACCAGCTCTTAGCTTCATTGATTTTTTTTCTATTTCTTCTTTAGTCTCTATTTGATTTATTTCCACTCTGATTTTTATTACTTCCTTCCTTCTACTGATTTTGCACTTTGTTAGCTCTTTTTTTTTTCTTGTTCCTTTAGGGGCACTATTAGATTGCTTATCTGAGATTTTTCTTCTTTGTTGAGGTAAGCCTGTATTGCTATAAAATGCCCTCTTAGAACTGCTTTTCCTGTATCCCATAAATTTTGTCATGTCATATGTTCATTTTCATTTGTCTCCATGAGTTTTTTGATTTCCCCTTTGATTTCTTCATTGACTCAATAGTTGTTCAGTAGCATTTTGTTTAATCTCTACATATTTTTTGCTTTTCCAGTTTTTTTCCTGTAGTTGATTTCTAGTTTCATACCATTCTGGTAAGAAAAGATGCTTGGTATTATTTCAGTCTTCTTAGATTTATTGAGACCTGTTTAGTGGCCTAATATGTGATCTAACATCAAGAATGTTCCATGTGCATTCAGAAAGAATAGGTACTCTACAGTTTTTGGATGGAGTGTTCTGTGTATATCTACTAAGTCCATCTGATCTAATGTGCCATTTAAGGGCAATGTTTCCTTATTGAGTTTCTGTTTCAATGATCTATTCATTGAAGTAATGTTAAAGTCCCCTACTATTATTGTGTTACTCTTCATTTCTCCTTTTATGTCTGCTAATAATTGCTTTATATATTTGGTGCTCTTATGTTGGGTTCATAGATATTTACAAGTATTATACCCTCTTGTTGGATTGTTTCCTTTATCATTACGTAGTGCCCTTCTTTGTCTCTTGTTACAGTTTTTGTTTTAAAGTGTATTTTGTCTGATATAAGTATTGCTACCCCATGTTTATTTTCCTTACCATTTGCATGCAGCATCTTTTTCCAGCCCTTCACTTTTAGTTTTGGAGTGTTTTTACATCTGAATTGTGTCTCTTGTATGCAGCATATAGGTGGATCTTCTTTTTTCCAATTAGCCACCCTATGTCTTTTATTGGAGCATTTAGTCCACAGACATTTAAAGTAACTATTGATAAGCATGTACTTATTGTCATTTTTTTTTTCTCAGTGTTTTACTGGTTCTTCTCTTGCTCTCTTCCTCTGGGGTTTCATGATTTTCTTTACTATTATGTTTGGGTTCCTTTCTCTTAACTTTTTCTGTATTTATTGTAGGGTTTTGGTTTGGGATAACCAGGTGTTTCATATATAATAACCTACATATAGTTACTAATCTATATTAAGTTGATGGTCTCCTATGTTTGACCTCTTGCTGAAAGCTCTACTCTTTTACCCCCTCCCCCCACATTTTATGTTTATTTCATATTTGACCTCTTTTCTTGTATGTGTGTATCCATTAACCTCTTATCATGGAAGTAGATAATTTTAGCGCTTCTGTCTTTTGACCTTCATATTAGCTTGGTAGGTGGTTGATCTGCTATGATTAGTATATACTTGCATTTACCAGGGTTTTTTTTTTTGATAATTTTCTTATTCTTATTTGTGTTTTTTTCATTTCCACTTAAATAAGACATTTTAGTACTTCTGGCAAGGCTGGTTTCTTGGTGATAAATTCCTTTAAGTTTCGCTTGTCTGGGAAACTCTTATCTCTCCTTCCATTCTGAATGACAGCCTTGCTGGGTAAAGTGTTCTTGGCTGTAGGTGTTTTCCTTTCAATCCTTTGAATATGTCATGCCACTCCTTTCTAGTCAGTAAGGTTTCTGCTGAGAAGTCATCTGATAGCCTTATGGGGTTTCCTTTGTAAGTAACTTGTTTCCTTTCTCTTGCAGCTTTTAGGATTCTCTCTTTATCTTTAGTTGTTGACATTTTAATCATAATGTGTCTTGCTGTGGGCCTCTTTGGGTTCATCTTTTTTTGTTGCTCCCTGTGCTTCCTGTACCTGGATGTCTGGTTCTTTCCTTAGGTTAGGGAAGTTTTCAGCTATTATTTCTTCAAATAGATTGTCTGCCTCTTTGTCTCTCTCTTTTCCTTCTGTGACACCTATAATATGGATGTTAGTGTGTTGATGCTGTCTCTGAGGTCCCTTAGACTGTCCTCATTCTTTTTAATTCTTTTTTCTGTTCAGCTTGGGCAACTGCCTCTAGTCATTCATCTAGCTCATGATCTGTTCTTCTGCCTCATCTACTCTGCTATTGATTCCCTTTGGTGAATTTTCACTTCTAGTATTGTATTCTTTATTTCTGATTGGTTCTTTTTATATTTTCCAATTCTTTGTTGAAGTTCTCATTGTATTCATCAATTCTTTTCCCAAGAGAAGTGAGCATCCTTCTGACTATTAGTTTTACTCTTTGTCAGGTAGATTGTTAATTTCTGTTTTGCTTAGTTCTTTTTCTGAGGATTTGTCTTGTTCCTTTATTTGGAAT
>NW_025798414.1:0-6206 GCF_021613505.1 Equus quagga | reverse complement strand
TTTTCTATATTTCTGATGGTATATGAGCAAGCCCTTTTCATCTCTTCTCAGTGCATTCCTAATCCTCAATTTGGTACCTATGTGTTTATAGACTGAAATGAAACATTTCAAAACTAGTAACTGATTCTCACTGAACCCCCAAAATTCAGAAAAAATACTTTTACTGTTTCTTTACTTTCCATGCTAATGCAGTTATTAATATAGGCTCAAAAGAATTTTTGAGGACTTCTTCTTCCAGTCAGGATAAAAATAACAGGACCCAGAATTACCCTTCTAACAGAAACAACTCGAAAACTGGACAGAGTATAGGAAACAACTATTTTTAGACACTGGACAACAGGCTTCCTCAGACTATGATCTCAGAAAAACAGGAAAGAAACAAATGAGGTGAGCCCTTCCATTTTTCAGGCTTTCTGTCTGGAGGCAATTTCCTGACTAAGGTCTAGCAAGGAGGAACCCAAACAAAGCCTGGAAATCTTGCTGAGTAAAGGAGATAGAGATTCGGGTATGTGAAGGTTAGGAGGCTATGAAAGCTAGAACTTCCTGGGAAGACTATGCTAGAGGAGAGAAGCACACAATGAAAGAGTTCTATAAATTTGCACAGGAACTGGCTTGTGTCTTTGGCTGAACACAATCTGCACCTGCACAGGGAAAACTTCCACAACACTGAGCAAGAAGAACAACTTTCAGGAAAAGAAAATTACTAAGATTGAACAATTGCTAAAATCACACAGAGCTAGAAATCATGCAAGATCCTGACAGCGCAAATATGCAGACCTTGTTGAATTCATAAGATTGTTAGTAGAGACCACAGAAGTGTCACAACTTAGAAATGAGGAAAATTTAGCCTAGAGTAAAATTTGTACCCTAGAAATTTACCCCATGCCCTAAAACAAGCTTAACAACAAGTCTTGACAGGATTAAACTAACCTGCAAGTATCTTAACTGCCTGCCAAAACAAGGTTCAGTTCTCTTTAAAGCAAAAAGTCATTCAACAACATTAAATTCATAATGTTCAGTCTGTAATAAAAATTACAAAAAATATGAAGAAGAAGGAAAATGCACCCCAGAAATAGTAGGAAAAAAAGCCATCAGAGCCAAAACTAGTAATGTTAAAAGTTGATGAAATTAACAGACAAGAAAGTTAAAATAGCTGTTATAAATATACTCCACAGGCTCAAGGATGTAAAGGAATACGTGCACAAAATGAGAAGAGTATTAGAAGAAACAAAAAAAGAACCAATAGAACTTCTAGAATAAAAACTACAATATACAAAATGAAAATACAGTAGATGGAAGATTTCTCTTCTATGTATCTGTTCTAGACTGAGAGGCCTAGTTCACGTTTTGTAAGGAAACTTTCTTCTTGATAGACCATGAAACTTAACAGCTTTTGAGAACTTTGAGGAGAGAGAAATTCACCAACATTTATAGGTATTTCAGGTGACATGTGGTAGAGAGCATTTCTTGGGCTTCGTTTCCCATCCTCATGAGGAAGGAACATTTTAAAGATCTAGACATATATTCCTTGTGAAATTGCTAGACAGTAATTAATTCTCTGCTTCTAGTTTGCTTAAAAGTGTATGTTCACCTACGTATGTAATCAACCCAAAACACAAGACCCATTATTTTTATGCTCAAGAATAATCTTTGAGATTATTCATGATCAAAACATCACACTTTTAAGAAAAAGTATACAAACTTGGAAATAAGGCCGAGAGGGCATTGAATGTTCTCACCTAAGAATTATTTCATTACCTACAGGTATGAACCTTTGTTTGACTTGCTTTTACTGCTGATTAGACTTCAGATTTTATAAATTTACACATTTCAATGTAGATGATTTCTTCTGGAAGAGATACTGGAAGCACCACACACACACACACACACACACAACAAAAGGAATAACTTAACATCAAAACGTTATTAAGCAAAAATTATAGGATGCACAAGAAAAAGTGGCAGAATAAAACTAATTCAAATAACAATTAATTGCGGCTTTGAGTCCAGAGGAGATGACATAGACCTGTTTCTCTCTGCTTGTCCCTGCTAACCACAATTATAAAATTATAAGAGACAACCAAAGGACAACTCTGATTGGTGGTAAGAAGAAGGTGAGTTGATTTGAGACCCACGACTGGAAGAATAGCATAACAGCAGGGTGTCTTGTGTCCCCTCCACTCAACAGAGAAAGACCACCCAGATATTGTATTTCCCAACCCCTAAACTAGCAACTGAAGGCAACACCAGGTAGGCTCATTCCTTTCCCAGATCAAATATGGTCCCCTCTGACAACATCAGGGGAGACCAAGACCACCACCACCAGCAGGAGGGGTGGATTCTGAAGCCCACCAGCTGTAAATGGCCAAGTGAAACCCTCTCCTTCCACTCAGGACCTAAGACTCTCCTCCTCTTCCCCCAGAAAAGTGATAGGTGGGCAGATTTCCCAGGAAATCATTCCAGCAAGAGGGACCCAGTCATAGCAAGCAATCCTGCTGGGAATCTTATTTTACCCCACAGTCCAAAAGACTCGAGACTCCAGAGATGCTTTTCCTCCTCCAGGAGGTGTCAGAAGAAGCAGGTACTACTGGAGAAGGGGCACAATCACAGCAAGAAGCCAGGCCAGGAAAGTCTCTACCATGTCCAGATGTGCCAGGGTGGATCAGTGGAACCAGAAGAAGAGATGCAGACATAACAAACAAGCCAGCCCAGAAAGCCTTTTTGATCCTGGTGATCCCAGACTCCTTTCCCTATCCAGAGACTTAAGAGCAGCTGTAGGGGTGAGGGGGATGGAGTGATGAGACAGGGGATTCCAACACATCCTACTCCCATTGAGACATGCTATTGCCTGGTCTGGGAAAATTCATCCTGTGCCTTCAGGAAGTACCAGCAGAAACCATTGGGAGACCTACTGGCAACAGAGAAACCAAGCAGACCAAAATAACAATACAAAGGCGCTGAATATTAAACTGCTTTTGGAATCATAGTCCACAAAAAAAGGCCAAGATCTAAACAAGGTGACTTCTAGTTAAAATAATAGCTACAAATAGGATCCAAGGTCTCCTAATATAATGGATAAAATGTTCCAGATACAAATAAAGTCATTTTAAGAACTAAGAAAATGAGAACTTGAATGAGAAAAGAAAATCAACTTACACCAACATCAAAATGATTCAGATGTTGGAATTATATGACAAGGATTTTAAAGCAGTGACCATAAAAATTATTCAACAATTATAAATTCTCTAGAAACAAATAAAATAATAAAACATCTCACTAAAGAAGTAGAAGGTATAAAAAAATAACCAAATGGAAATTACAAAACTGAAAAATACAATGACTAAACTTTTTTTAAAAAGCTGAATATGCTTAATAGGAGAGTGGAGATGACAGAGGCTGGAGTTAGTAAACTTGAAACAGTAAGGAAATGATAAAAGAAAAGATCTGGGAAATCACAAAGGAAGAAGAAACAGTGGAAATGTATAAATATGGGTAAATATGATAGACCATCCTTTTCTTCATTGGTTTTTAACATCTATTTCATGATTGAAACAAATTGTAACACTATCAATGATATTTAAAAGTAGGGAAGGTAAAGGGATTTAAATGGAATTGAGGTTGTGATATTTCCTTCGAAGTGGCAGAATGTTGACACCAAAGAGTACGACACATGTGTATACTGTAATACCCAGAACAACCATTATGAAAACTATACAAAGAAGAGATGATACTCTCAGAAACACTATAAATCAATCAATATAGAGCCCTAAAAAAATTTAAGTATTCCTAGGAAGACAAGAAAAAAGAAACATAAGAATGAGAACCAGAGGAAACTAATAATGAAAGGTAGACTTAAATAGCAAATCAATAATTGCATTAAATGTAAATGTTTTAAATACATCAATCAAAAGACAGAGATTGGCAATAGTATAAAAAGCAAACTCAACTATGTGATGCTTACAAAAACTGACTTTAAATTCAGTGGCATAAGTAGGTTTAAAGCAAAAGGACAGGAAAAGCTATATTGCGCAAACATTAATCCAAAAGGCAGGTGTGACTGTATTAGGATCTGATAATGTAGACATTAGAGCAAAGAAAATTACCAGAAGCAAACAGGGACATTAAGTAATAACAGAAGAATCATTCCAACAATAGTACACAATGATCCTAAATGTGTGCACACAAAACAATGGAATCTCAACACATAAGGCAAAATACATAAGGGAAAAATGGGTAGAGCTGAAAGAAGAAACAGACAAATCCATAAGTGTAACTGGAGACTTCAACACCTCTTTCTCAGCAACTTACAGAAACTAAACAGAAAATCAGCAAAGATATAAAAGATCTAAACAACACAATCAATGAACAGGATTTAATTGATACAAATGGGACACTCCACCCAAGATCAGCAGAACACACATTTTTGCAAGCACCCATGGAATATGCAGCAAGGTAAACCATATCCTGCACCATAAAACAAACCTCAACCAATTTTTAAAGATTAAAATTCTAGAGAGTGTTCTATAATAAGAGAATCAAACTTGAAATCAATAAAAGAAACAACAGGGAAATTTCTAAACATGTGGAAAGTAAGCAACACATTTATTAATAATTAACATGTCAAAGAAGAATTCTCAAAGGAAATAAAAAATATATACAACTGAAAAAATGAAATTATAACATCAAAATATGAGGGTTGCAGCTACAAATCTTGCAGCCATTAAAGACATGATAAGGGAATACCATGAAGAATTTTACACTCATATGTTCTATAACTTAAAAGAAAGGACCAATTTTTAGAAAACCATGATGACCAAAATTCGCCAAGAAGAAACTGATAACCTGAAGATTCTTGTAACAATTGAACAGTTGTTCAAGAACAATTGTTCCTGTAACAATTGCTACAAGAATCTAAAAATAGAACACTTTGAATTCATAATTTAAAAGATCTTGAAAAAAGAAATCTCCAGACCCAGATTATTTATTGGGACAATTCTACCAACATTTAAAAAATCAATATCAGTTTTAATTTAATTAATGCAATTTAATTTAATTCAATTCAATTTAATTAATAACAATCTCTTCCAGAAAACCGAAAATGAGGGAATACTTCCGAACTCGTTTTATGAGGTCGTACAAAATGGCCAAAGTCAGACAAACACAATACAAAAACAAAAGAAAACTAGAGACTAATATCTCTCATGAACTTAGATAGAAAAATTATTTAACAAAATATTAGCCCACTAATCCAACAATGTATAAAAAGAATTATAGACCATGACCAAATGGGACTTATATCAGGTATGTAAGGCTGGTTCAACATTCAAAAATCTATCAATGCAATCCAAGATACCAACAAACTAAAGAAGAAAAATCATTGACCTCATCAATTGACACAGAAAAAACATTTGACAAAACCCAAGAAACAATTATGATAAAAACTCTCAGCAAGTTAGCAGTAGAGGACCAGTAGTTCAACATGATAAGGGGAATCTACAAAAAAACTCTACAATAACATTACGCATAATGGTGAAAGACCTAGTACTTTCCTCCTAAAATCAGGAACAAGGCAAACATGTCCACTTTGACCACTCATATTCAACATTGTACTGGAAGCTATGGCCACTGCAATAAAACAAGAAAAAGAAATAAAAGGTATACCGATTGAAAAGGAAGGAAATAAAATTGCCTCTGTTTCCAAATTACATGATTGTCTATGTAGAAAATCCCAAAGAATCTATGAAAGAAACTCCTAGAACTAATAAATTAGTTCAGCAGCATTGCAGGATATAAGATCCACACACAAAAAGTAATTGAATTTCTATATACTAACAGTGAACATGAGTAAATCAAAATTTAAAAACACAAAATCATTTACAATCATGCAAGAGAAAATGAAAAACAGATGTACACACTTAACAAATCATGTACAGGCTCGGTTTTGTGAAGATTATGAAATGATGATGAAAGTAATCAAAGACGACCTTAATAAAGGGAGACATACACCACATTTAAGGGTTGGAAGTTTCAATATAATAAAAATGACAATTCTTTACAAGTCAATCTAGGTTAAATGAAAAGTCTATCAAATTCCCCGCAAGGCTGCTCATAAGCAAAGATAAGCTAAGTATAAAATTTATATAGGAAGGCACAACCCACAGAACAACTAAAACAATCCTGACAGAAAGAATAAAGTGGAAGGAATC
>NW_025798413.1:0-6206 GCF_021613505.1 Equus quagga | reverse complement strand
GATTCCTTCCACTTTATTCTTTCTGTCAGGATTGTTTTAGTTGTTCTGTGGGTTGTGCCTTCCTATATAAATTTTATACTTAGCTTATCTTTGCTTATGAGCAGCCTTGCGGGGAATTTGATAGACTTTTCATTTAACCTAGATTGACTTGTAAAGAATTGTCATTTTTATTATATTGAAACTTCCAACCCTTAAATGTGGTGTATGTCTCCCTTTATTAAGGTCGTCTTTGATTACTTTCATCATCATTTCATAATCTTCACAAAACCGAGCCTGTACATGATTTGTTAAGTGTGTACATCTGTTTTTCATTTTCTCTTGCATGATTGTAAATGATTTTGTGTTTTTAAATTTTGATTTACTCATGTTCACTGTTAGTATATAGAAATTCAATTACTTTTTGTGTGTGGATCTTATATCCTGCAATGCTGCTGAACTAATTTATTAGTTCTAGGAGTTTCTTTCATAGATTCTTTGGGATTTTCTACATAGACAATCATGTAATTTGGAAACAGAGGCAATTTTATTTCCTTCCTTTTCAATCGGTATACCTTTTATTTCTTTTTCTTGTTTTATTGCAGTGGCCATAGCTTCCAGTACAATGTTGAATATGAGTGGTCAAAGTGGACATGTTTGCCTTGTTCCTGATTTTAGGAGGAAAGTACTAGGTCTTTCACCATTATGCGTAATGTTATTGTAGAGTTTTTTTGTAGATTCCCCTTATCATGTTGAACTACTGGTCCTCTACTGCTAACTTGCTGAGAGTTTTTATCATAATTGTTTCTTGGGTTTTGTCAAATGTTTTTTCTGTGTCAATTGATGAGGTCAATGATTTTTCTTCTTTAGTTTGTTGGTATCTTGGATTGCATTGATAGATTTTTGAATGTTGAACCAGCCTTACATACCTGATATAAGTCCCATTTGGTCATGGTCTATAATTCTTTTTATACATTGTTGGATTAGTGGGCTAATATTTTGTTAAATAATTTTTCTATCTAAGTTCATGAGAGATATTAGTCTCTAGTTTTCTTTTGTTTTTGTATTGTGTTTGTCTGACTTTGGCCATTTTGTACGACCTCATAAAACGAGTTCGGAAGTATTCCCTCATTTTCGGTTTTCTGGAAGAGATTGTTATTAATTAAATTGAATTGAATTAAATTAAATTGCATTAATTAAATTAAAACTGATATTGATTTTTTAAATGTTGGTAGAATTGTCCCAATAAATAATCTGGGTCTGGAGATTTCTTTTTTCAAGATCTTTTAAATTATGAATTCAAAGTGTTCTATTTTTAGATTCTTGTAGCAATTGTTACAGGAACAATTGTTCTTGAACAACTGTTCAATTGTTACAAGAATCTTCAGGTTATCAGTTTCTTCTTGGCGAATTTTGGTCATCATGGTTTTCTAAAAATTGGTCCTTTCTTTTAAGTTATAGAACATATGAGTGTAAAATTCTTCATGGTATTCCCTTATCATGTCTTTAATGGCTGCAAGATTTGTAGCTGCAACCCTCATATTTTGATGTTATAATTTCATTTTTTCAGTTGTATATATTTTTTATTTCCTTTGAGAATTCTTCTTTGACATGTTAATTATTAATAAATGTGTTGCTTACTTTCCACATGTTTAGAAATTTCCCTGTTGTTTCTTTTATTGATTTCAAGTTTGATTCTCTTATTATAGAACACTCTCTAGAATTTTAATCTTTAAAAATTGGTTGAGGTTTGTTTTATGGTGCAGGATATGGTTTACCTTGCTGCATATTCCATGGGTGCTTGCAAAAATGTGTGTTCTGCTGATCTTGGGTGGAGTGTCCCATTTGTATCAATTAAATCCTGTTCATTGATTGTGTTGTTTAGATCTTTTATATCTTTGCTGATTTTCTGTTTAGTTTCTGTAAGTTGCTGAGAAAGAGGTGTTGAAGTCTCCAGTTACACTTATGGATTTGTCTGTTTCTTCTTTCAGCTCTACCCATTTTTCCCTTATGTATTTTGCCTTATGTGTTGAGATTCCATTGTTTTGTGTGCACACATTTAGGATCATTGTGTACTATTGTTGGAATGATTCTTCTGTTATTACTTAATGTCCCTGTTTGCTTCTGGTAATTTTCTTTGCTCTAATGTCTACATTATCAGATCCTAATACAGTCACACCTGCCTTTTGGATTAATGTTTGCGCAATATAGCTTTTCCTGTCCTTTTGCTTTAAACCTACTTATGCCACTGAATTTAAAGTCAGTTTTTGTAAGCATCACATAGTTGAGTTTGCTTTTTATACTATTGCCAATCTCTGTCTTTTGATTGATGTATTTAAAACATTTACATTTAATGCAATTATTGATTTGCTATTTAAGTCTACCTTTCATTATTAGTTTCCTCTGGTTCTCATTCTTATGTTTCTTTTTTCTTGTCTTCCTAGGAATACTTAAATTTTTTTAGGGCTCTATATTGATTGATTTATAGTGTTTCTGAGAGTATCATCTCTTCTTTGTATAGTTTTCATAATGGTTGTTCTGGGTATTACAGTATACACATGTGTCGTACTCTTTGGTGTCAACATTCTGCCACTTCGAAGGAAATATCACAACCTCAATTCCATTTAAATCCCTTTACCTTCCCTACTTTTAAATATCATTGATAGTGTTACAATTTGTTTCAATCATGAAATAGATGTTAAAAACCAATGAAGAAAAGGATGGTCTATCATATTTACCCATATTTATACATTTCCACTGTTTCTTCTTCCTTTGTGATTTCCCAGATCTTTTCTTTTATCATTTCCTTACTGTTTCAAGTTTACTAACTCCAGCCTCTGTCATCTCCACTCTCCTATTAAGCATATTCAGCTTTTTAAAAAAAGTTTAGTCATTGTATTTTTCAGTTTTGTAATTTCCATTTGGTTATTTTTTTATACCTTCTACTTCTTTAGTGAGATGTTTTATTATTTTATTTGTTTCTAGAGAATTTATAATTGTTGAATAATTTTTATGGTCACTGCTTTAAAATCCTTGTCATATAATTCCAACATCTGAATCATTTTGATGTTGGTGTAAGTTGATTTTCTTTTCTCATTCAAGTTCTCATTTTCTTAGTTCTTAAAATGACTTTATTTGTATCTGGAACATTTTATCCATTATATTAGGAGACCTTGGATCCTATTTGTAGCTATTATTTTAACTAGAAGTCACCTTGTTTAGATCTTGGCCTTTTTTTGTGGACTATGATTCCAAAAGCAGTTTAATATTCAGCGCCTTTGTATTGTTATTTTGGTCTGCTTGGTTTCTCTGTTGCCAGTAGGTCTCCCAATGGTTTCTGCTGGTACTTCCTGAAGGCACAGGATGAATTTTCCCAGACCAGGCAATAGCATGTCTCAATGGGAGTAGGATGTGTTGGAATCCCCTGTCTCATCACTCCATCCCCCTCACCCCTACAGCTGCTCTTAAGTCTCTGGATAGGGAAAGGAGTCTGGGATCACCAGGATCAAAAAGGCTTTCTGGGCTGGCTTGTTTGTTATGTCTGCATCTCTTCTTCTGGTTCCACTGATCCACCCTGGCACATCTGGACATGGTAGAGACTTTCCTGGCCTGGCTTCTTGCTGTGATTGTGCCCCTTCTCCAGTAGTACCTGCTTCTTCTGACACCTCCTGGAGGAGGAAAAGCATCTCTGGAGTCTCGAGTCTTTTGGACTGTGGGGTAAAATAAGATTCCCAGCAGGATTGCTTGCTATGACTGGGTCCCTCTTGCTGGAATGATTTCCTGGGAAATCTGCCCACCTATCACTTTTCTGGGGGAAGAGGAGGAGAGTCTTAGGTCCTGAGTGGAAGGAGAGGGTTTCACTTGGCCATTTACAGCTGGTGGGCTTCAGAATCCACCCCTCCTGCTGGTGGTGGTGGTCTTGGTCTCCCCTGATGTTGTCAGAGGGGACCATATTTGATCTGGGAAAGGAATGAGCCTACCTGGTGTTGCCTTCAGTTGCTAGTTTAGGGGTTGGGAAATACAATATCTGGGTGGTCTTTCTCTGTTGAGTGGAGGGGACACAAGACACCCTGCTGTTATGCTATTCTTCCAGTCGTGGGTCTCAAATCAACTCACCTTCTTCTTACCACCAATCAGAGTTGTCCTTTGGTTGTCTCTTATAATTTTATAATTGTGGTTAGCAGGGACAAGCAGAGAGAAACAGGTCTATGTCATCTCCTCTGGACTCAAAGCCGCAATTAATTGTTATTTGAATTAGTTTTATTCTGCCACTTTTTCTTGTGCATCCTATAATTTTTGCTTAATAACGTTTTGATGTTAAGTTATTCCTTTTGTTGTGTGTGTGTGTGTGTGTGTGTGGTGCTTCCAGTATCTCTTCCAGAAGAAATCATCTACATTGAAATGTGTAAATTTATAAAATCTGAAGTCTAATCAGCAGTAAAAGCAAGTCAAACAAAGGTTCATACCTGTAGGTAATGAAATAATTCTTAGGTGAGAACATTCAATGCCCTCTCGGCCTTATTTCCAAGTTTGTATACTTTTTCTTAAAAGTGTGATGTTTTGATCATGAATAATCTCAAAGATTATTCTTGAGCATAAAAATAATGGGTCTTGTGTTTTGGGTTGATTACATACGTAGGTGAACATACACTTTTAAGCAAACTAGAAGCAGAGAATTAATTACTGTCTAGCAATTTCACAAGGAATATATGTCTAGATCTTTAAAATGTTCCTTCCTCATGAGGATGGGAAACGAAGCCCAAGAAATGCTCTCTACCACATGTCACCTGAAATACCTATAAATGTTGGTGAATTTCTCTCTCCTCAAAGTTCTCAAAAGCTGTTAAGTTTCATGGTCTATCAAGAAGAAAGTTTCCTTACAAAACGTGAACTAGGCCTCTCAGTCTAGAACAGATACATAGAAGAGAAATCTTCCATCTACTGTATTTTCATTTTGTATATTGTAGTTTTTATTCTAGAAGTTCTATTGGTTCTTTTTTTGTTTCTTCTAATACTCTTCTCATTTTGTGCACGTATTCCTTTACATCCTTGAGCCTGTGGAGTATATTTATAACAGCTATTTTAACTTTCTTGTCTGTTAATTTCATCAACTTTTAACATTACTAGTTTTGGCTCTGATGGCTTTTTTTCCTACTATTTCTGGGGTGCATTTTCCTTCTTCTTCATATTTTTTGTAATTTTTATTACAGACTGAACATTATGAATTTAATGTTGTTGAATGACTTTTTGCTTTAAAGAGAACTGAACCTTGTTTTGGCAGGCAGTTAAGATACTTGCAGGTTAGTTTAATCCTGTCAAGACTTGTTGTTAAGCTTGTTTTAGGGCATGGGGTAAATTTCTAGGGTACAAATTTTACTCTAGGCTAAATTTTCCTCATTTCTAAGTTGTGACACTTCTGTGGTCTCTACTAACAATCTTATGAATTCAACAAGGTCTGCATATTTGCGCTGTCAGGATCTTGCATGATTTCTAGCTCTGTGTGATTTTAGCAATTGTTCAATCTTAGTAATTTTCTTTTCCTGAAAGTTGTTCTTCTTGCTCAGTGTTGTGGAAGTTTTCCCTGTGCAGGTGCAGATTGTGTTCAGCCAAAGACACAAGCCAGTTCCTGTGCAAATTTATAGAACTCTTTCATTGTGTGCTTCTCTCCTCTAGCATAGTCTTCCCAGGAAGTTCTAGCTTTCATAGCCTCCTAACCTTCACATACCCGAATCTCTATCTCCTTTACTCAGCAAGATTTCCAGGCTTTGTTTGGGTTCCTCCTTGCTAGACCTTAGTCAGGAAATTGCCTCCAGACAGAAAGCCTGAAAAATGGAAGGGCTCACCTCATTTGTTTCTTTCCTGTTTTTCTGAGATCATAGTCTGAGGAAGCCTGTTGTCCAGTGTCTAAAAATAGTTGTTTCCTATACTCTGTCCAGTTTTCGAGTTGTTTCTGTTAGAAGGGTAATTCTGGGTCCTGTTATTTTTATCCTGACTGGAAGAAGAAGTCCTCAAAAATTCTTTTGAGCCTATATTAATAACTGCATTAGCATGGAAAGTAAAGAAACAGTAAAAGTATTTTTTCTGAATTTTGGGGGTTCAGTGAGAATCAGTTACTAGTTTTGAAATGTTTCATTTCAGTCTATAAACACATAGGTACCAAATTGAGGATTAGGAATGCACTGAGAAGAGATGAAAAGGGCTTGCTCATATACCATCAGAAATATAGAAAA
>NW_025798412.1:0-6206 GCF_021613505.1 Equus quagga | reverse complement strand
TTTTCTATATTTCTGATGGTATATGAGCAAGCCCTTTTCATCTCTTCTCAGTGCATTCCTAATCCTCAATTTGGTACCTATGTGTTTATAGACTGAAATGAAACATTTCAAAACTAGTAACTGATTCTCACTGAACCCCCAAAATTCAGAAAAAATACTTTTACTGTTTCTTTACTTTCCATGCTAATGCAGTTATTAATATAGGCTCAAAAGAATTTTTGAGGACTTCTTCTTCCAGTCAGGATAAAAATAACAGGACCCAGAATTACCCTTCTAACAGAAACAACTCGAAAACTGGACAGAGTATAGGAAACAACTATTTTTAGACACTGGACAACAGGCTTCCTCAGACTATGATCTCAGAAAAACAGGAAAGAAACAAATGAGGTGAGCCCTTCCATTTTTCAGGCTTTCTGTCTGGAGGCAATTTCCTGACTAAGGTCTAGCAAGGAGGAACCCAAACAAAGCCTGGAAATCTTGCTGAGTAAAGGAGATAGAGATTCGGGTATGTGAAGGTTAGGAGGCTATGAAAGCTAGAACTTCCTGGGAAGACTATGCTAGAGGAGAGAAGCACACAATGAAAGAGTTCTATAAATTTGCACAGGAACTGGCTTGTGTCTTTGGCTGAACACAATCTGCACCTGCACAGGGAAAACTTCCACAACACTGAGCAAGAAGAACAACTTTCAGGAAAAGAAAATTACTAAGATTGAACAATTGCTAAAATCACACAGAGCTAGAAATCATGCAAGATCCTGACAGCGCAAATATGCAGACCTTGTTGAATTCATAAGATTGTTAGTAGAGACCACAGAAGTGTCACAACTTAGAAATGAGGAAAATTTAGCCTAGAGTAAAATTTGTACCCTAGAAATTTACCCCATGCCCTAAAACAAGCTTAACAACAAGTCTTGACAGGATTAAACTAACCTGCAAGTATCTTAACTGCCTGCCAAAACAAGGTTCAGTTCTCTTTAAAGCAAAAAGTCATTCAACAACATTAAATTCATAATGTTCAGTCTGTAATAAAAATTACAAAAAATATGAAGAAGAAGGAAAATGCACCCCAGAAATAGTAGGAAAAAAAGCCATCAGAGCCAAAACTAGTAATGTTAAAAGTTGATGAAATTAACAGACAAGAAAGTTAAAATAGCTGTTATAAATATACTCCACAGGCTCAAGGATGTAAAGGAATACGTGCACAAAATGAGAAGAGTATTAGAAGAAACAAAAAAAGAACCAATAGAACTTCTAGAATAAAAACTACAATATACAAAATGAAAATACAGTAGATGGAAGATTTCTCTTCTATGTATCTGTTCTAGACTGAGAGGCCTAGTTCACGTTTTGTAAGGAAACTTTCTTCTTGATAGACCATGAAACTTAACAGCTTTTGAGAACTTTGAGGAGAGAGAAATTCACCAACATTTATAGGTATTTCAGGTGACATGTGGTAGAGAGCATTTCTTGGGCTTCGTTTCCCATCCTCATGAGGAAGGAACATTTTAAAGATCTAGACATATATTCCTTGTGAAATTGCTAGACAGTAATTAATTCTCTGCTTCTAGTTTGCTTAAAAGTGTATGTTCACCTACGTATGTAATCAACCCAAAACACAAGACCCATTATTTTTATGCTCAAGAATAATCTTTGAGATTATTCATGATCAAAACATCACACTTTTAAGAAAAAGTATACAAACTTGGAAATAAGGCCGAGAGGGCATTGAATGTTCTCACCTAAGAATTATTTCATTACCTACAGGTATGAACCTTTGTTTGACTTGCTTTTACTGCTGATTAGACTTCAGATTTTATAAATTTACACATTTCAATGTAGATGATTTCTTCTGGAAGAGATACTGGAAGCACCACACACACACACACACACACACAACAAAAGGAATAACTTAACATCAAAACGTTATTAAGCAAAAATTATAGGATGCACAAGAAAAAGTGGCAGAATAAAACTAATTCAAATAACAATTAATTGCGGCTTTGAGTCCAGAGGAGATGACATAGACCTGTTTCTCTCTGCTTGTCCCTGCTAACCACAATTATAAAATTATAAGAGACAACCAAAGGACAACTCTGATTGGTGGTAAGAAGAAGGTGAGTTGATTTGAGACCCACGACTGGAAGAATAGCATAACAGCAGGGTGTCTTGTGTCCCCTCCACTCAACAGAGAAAGACCACCCAGATATTGTATTTCCCAACCCCTAAACTAGCAACTGAAGGCAACACCAGGTAGGCTCATTCCTTTCCCAGATCAAATATGGTCCCCTCTGACAACATCAGGGGAGACCAAGACCACCACCACCAGCAGGAGGGGTGGATTCTGAAGCCCACCAGCTGTAAATGGCCAAGTGAAACCCTCTCCTTCCACTCAGGACCTAAGACTCTCCTCCTCTTCCCCCAGAAAAGTGATAGGTGGGCAGATTTCCCAGGAAATCATTCCAGCAAGAGGGACCCAGTCATAGCAAGCAATCCTGCTGGGAATCTTATTTTACCCCACAGTCCAAAAGACTCGAGACTCCAGAGATGCTTTTCCTCCTCCAGGAGGTGTCAGAAGAAGCAGGTACTACTGGAGAAGGGGCACAATCACAGCAAGAAGCCAGGCCAGGAAAGTCTCTACCATGTCCAGATGTGCCAGGGTGGATCAGTGGAACCAGAAGAAGAGATGCAGACATAACAAACAAGCCAGCCCAGAAAGCCTTTTTGATCCTGGTGATCCCAGACTCCTTTCCCTATCCAGAGACTTAAGAGCAGCTGTAGGGGTGAGGGGGATGGAGTGATGAGACAGGGGATTCCAACACATCCTACTCCCATTGAGACATGCTATTGCCTGGTCTGGGAAAATTCATCCTGTGCCTTCAGGAAGTACCAGCAGAAACCATTGGGAGACCTACTGGCAACAGAGAAACCAAGCAGACCAAAATAACAATACAAAGGCGCTGAATATTAAACTGCTTTTGGAATCATAGTCCACAAAAAAAGGCCAAGATCTAAACAAGGTGACTTCTAGTTAAAATAATAGCTACAAATAGGATCCAAGGTCTCCTAATATAATGGATAAAATGTTCCAGATACAAATAAAGTCATTTTAAGAACTAAGAAAATGAGAACTTGAATGAGAAAAGAAAATCAACTTACACCAACATCAAAATGATTCAGATGTTGGAATTATATGACAAGGATTTTAAAGCAGTGACCATAAAAATTATTCAACAATTATAAATTCTCTAGAAACAAATAAAATAATAAAACATCTCACTAAAGAAGTAGAAGGTATAAAAAAATAACCAAATGGAAATTACAAAACTGAAAAATACAATGACTAAACTTTTTTTAAAAAGCTGAATATGCTTAATAGGAGAGTGGAGATGACAGAGGCTGGAGTTAGTAAACTTGAAACAGTAAGGAAATGATAAAAGAAAAGATCTGGGAAATCACAAAGGAAGAAGAAACAGTGGAAATGTATAAATATGGGTAAATATGATAGACCATCCTTTTCTTCATTGGTTTTTAACATCTATTTCATGATTGAAACAAATTGTAACACTATCAATGATATTTAAAAGTAGGGAAGGTAAAGGGATTTAAATGGAATTGAGGTTGTGATATTTCCTTCGAAGTGGCAGAATGTTGACACCAAAGAGTACGACACATGTGTATACTGTAATACCCAGAACAACCATTATGAAAACTATACAAAGAAGAGATGATACTCTCAGAAACACTATAAATCAATCAATATAGAGCCCTAAAAAAATTTAAGTATTCCTAGGAAGACAAGAAAAAAGAAACATAAGAATGAGAACCAGAGGAAACTAATAATGAAAGGTAGACTTAAATAGCAAATCAATAATTGCATTAAATGTAAATGTTTTAAATACATCAATCAAAAGACAGAGATTGGCAATAGTATAAAAAGCAAACTCAACTATGTGATGCTTACAAAAACTGACTTTAAATTCAGTGGCATAAGTAGGTTTAAAGCAAAAGGACAGGAAAAGCTATATTGCGCAAACATTAATCCAAAAGGCAGGTGTGACTGTATTAGGATCTGATAATGTAGACATTAGAGCAAAGAAAATTACCAGAAACAAACAGGGACATTAAGTAATAACAGAAGAATCATTCCAACAATAGTACACAATGATCCTAAATGTGTGCACACAAAACAATGGAATCTCAACACATAAGGCAAAATACATAAGGGAAAAATGGGTAGAGCTGAAAGAAGAAACAGACAAATCCATAAGTGTAACTGGAGACTTCAACACCTCTTTCTCAGCAACTTACAGAAACTAAACAGAAAATCAGCAAAGATATAAAAGATCTAAACAACACAATCAATGAACAGGATTTAATTGATACAAATGGGACACTCCACCCAAGATCAGCAGAACACACATTTTTGCAAGCACCCATGGAATATGCAGCAAGGTAAACCATATCCTGCACCATAAAACAAACCTCAACCAATTTTTAAAGATTAAAATTCTAGAGAGTGTTCTATAATAAGAGAATCAAACTTGAAATCAATAAAAGAAACAACAGGGAAATTTCTAAACATGTGGAAAGTAAGCAACACATTTATTAATAATTAACATGTCAAAGAAGAATTCTCAAAGGAAATAAAAAATATATACAACTGAAAAAATGAAATTATAACATCAAAATATGAGGGTTGCAGCTACAAATCTTGCAGCCATTAAAGACATGATAAGGGAATACCATGAAGAATTTTACACTCATATGTTCTATAACTTAAAAGAAAGGACCAATTTTTAGAAAACCATGATGACCAAAATTCGCCAAGAAGAAACTGATAACCTGAAGATTCTTGTAACAATTGAACAGTTGTTCAAGAACAATTGTTCCTGTAACAATTGCTACAAGAATCTAAAAATAGAACACTTTGAATTCATAATTTAAAAGATCTTGAAAAAAGAAATCTCCAGACCCAGATTATTTATTGGGACAATTCTACCAACATTTAAAAAATCAATATCAGTTTTAATTTAATTAATGCAATTTAATTTAATTCAATTCAATTTAATTAATAACAATCTCTTCCAGAAAACCGAAAATGAGGGAATACTTCCGAACTCGTTTTATGAGGTCGTACAAAATGGCCAAAGTCAGACAAACACAATACAAAAACAAAAGAAAACTAGAGACTAATATCTCTCATGAACTTAGATAGAAAAATTATTTAACAAAATATTAGCCCACTAATCCAACAATGTATAAAAAGAATTATAGACCATGACCAAATGGGACTTATATCAGGTATGTAAGGCTGGTTCAACATTCAAAAATCTATCAATGCAATCCAAGATACCAACAAACTAAAGAAGAAAAATCATTGACCTCATCAATTGACACAGAAAAAACATTTGACAAAACCCAAGAAACAATTATGATAAAAACTCTCAGCAAGTTAGCAGTAGAGGACCAGTAGTTCAACATGATAAGGGGAATCTACAAAAAAACTCTACAATAACATTACGCATAATGGTGAAAGACCTAGTACTTTCCTCCTAAAATCAGGAACAAGGCAAACATGTCCACTTTGACCACTCATATTCAACATTGTACTGGAAGCTATGGCCACTGCAATAAAACAAGAAAAAGAAATAAAAGGTATACCGATTGAAAAGGAAGGAAATAAAATTGCCTCTGTTTCCAAATTACATGATTGTCTATGTAGAAAATCCCAAAGAATCTATGAAAGAAACTCCTAGAACTAATAAATTAGTTCAGCAGCATTGCAGGATATAAGATCCACACACAAAAAGTAATTGAATTTCTATATACTAACAGTGAACATGAGTAAATCAAAATTTAAAAACACAAAATCATTTACAATCATGCAAGAGAAAATGAAAAACAGATGTACACACTTAACAAATCATGTACAGGCTCGGTTTTGTGAAGATTATGAAATGATGATGAAAGTAATCAAAGACGACCTTAATAAAGGGAGACATACACCACATTTAAGGGTTGGAAGTTTCAATATAATAAAAATGACAATTCTTTACAAGTCAATCTAGGTTAAATGAAAAGTCTATCAAATTCCCCGCAAGGCTGCTCATAAGCAAAGATAAGCTAAGTATAAAATTTATATAGGAAGGCACAACCCACAGAACAACTAAAACAATCCTGACAGAAAGAATAAAGTGGAAGGAATC
>NW_025798411.1:0-26210 GCF_021613505.1 Equus quagga | reverse complement strand
GTTCCTTTATTTGGAATATATTCCTTTGTCTCCTCATTTTGCCTATTTTTCTGTGTTTACATCTGTGTATGAGGTAGAGCAGCTACATCTCCTGATCTTGAAGAACTGACATTTTGTAATAGATACCTTATGAAGCCTGGCAATGTGCTTCCCTCTTGTCACCAGTTCCTAATGCTCCAAGAGCGTCCCCTGTGTGGGCTGTGTGTGTCCTTTTGTTGTGGTCAGGTTGCTCTTGCTGCAGGTGCACAGGGAGGCTAGGCTGTCCACCTGGACAGCTGGTTGTAGGATTCAGCTGTGTGTGGTTGCTACAGTCCCTTCAGTCACTTTATTGCATGTGGGGACTCCCAGTACAGTTGGCTGCAAGGTCTAATAGCACATTCGTGCTGCAGTTTTTCTGTTAAATAAGTAGGCCCCAGTGTGGCTGGTTTCTAGGCTTAGGGGCTCACAGTTGCTATAGGCCTCTGGCCTGCAAGGCTATTGCCAGCTCTCTCAGTAGTGCAGCTGGATGAGGCCAACACCAAGTGTGGCAGCACACAGTTGTTACAGGCTTTGGAAGCGGGGGAAGATCCCCTATGTGGCTGTTTGACAAGCAAAAGTCTGCTGCAGCTGACAAGCCCCACCACCTACAGGTACACACACCCTGTCAACACAGTCCTGCCCCGTGCACATGCCTGCCCAGCTGGAGTGGACCCACTTTCCCTGCTGCAGAGGCTACACACTCCATCAATGCAGGCCTTCCCCTTATGCACACCCTGACCCACAGAGGCAGATCCACTCACCCTGCTGCAGAGGTCCCACATACCCCGCCTACACAGGCCCAAAGTTGCCTGAGGGCTTGCTGGTAGGTGGGGCAGTCCCTAGGGTAGGCTGTCCACCCTAGCTGAGCTGGATTAAATTGGTGCTTTAGTGGCTGTGGCAAAGCCCTGTGCTAACAGGCCAGGGGAAGAACTCCAATGGTGTCTGCCAGCATCTGTGTCAGCATTCCTGAAGTGGGTTACAAGAACGGCTGCCGCCAATGTCTCAGTTCCTGGGAAGGTGGTTCTATCTGCCTCCTGCCTCCCTGAGATGCACCCAGAACCTATCCAGTGAGTCTCTTTCCACCAAAGCGTTGTGCACCTTTATGGTGATTTTGTGTTGCTTTCTGAAGTGGGTGAACTTGTGTATGGGCCCTTTAAGAGCAGGCATTTCTTTCTCTTATGTTCACTGGCTTTTCTGGGGGTATACCTCATTGTATTTGATAGCCAGCAAAGCCAGATATTATGACACTCACCTCAGTTTTTCTGAGTTCAAAAGCTGCTTATTGAGCCAGACCTGATTGCCTATGGTTAAAGTTCAGCTTGCTCTGCTTTGGTGGGCCAGGTTTGGTTCCCAGGAGCAAAATCGCACCATTCATCCATCACTAATCATGCTGTGGTGCTGACTCACATAGAAGAACTAGAAGGACTTACAACTAGAATATACAACTATGTATTGGGGCTTTGGGGAAGAAAAAAGAAAGAAAGGAAGATTGGCAACAGATGTGAGCTCAGTGTGAATCTTTCCTGGAAAAATTAAAAGCTGCTTACTGTAGCAGAACTCTCCTACTCAGATCTCCTATTCCTCCAGGGAAAGCTTCATACCTTAAGATTGCTCCCAGCCATGAAGCACAGTGGCTAGAATGTGGCTTTTTCCTCTCCAGAAAGGTATTTCTGCCTCTTCTACCTCTGTCCCTTATTGAGAGGGTTCTTTTTATCCAGTTTCCAGTTCTCTCTCAGGGGTAATTATTCCAAGGATAGTTTTAAGTTTGTTGTGTTTATGGGAAGAGGCGAGTTCAGAGTCCTCCTATGCTGCCATATTCTCAGCCATGAGTCAAGACATTTTCTAATTTCCCTTTTGATCTTTTCTTTAATCCATTGCTTGTTCAAGAATGCATTATTTAATTTCCACATATCTGTGAATTTTCCAGTTTTCCTTCTGCTATTGATTTCTAGTTCCATTCCATGGTGATCAGAAAAGATATGTAGTATAATATAAATTTTCTCAAATTTGTTAAGACTTCTTTTGTGACCTAACACATCAACTATGCTGAAGAATATTCCATGTGTACTTGAGAAGAATGTATATTCTGTTGCTGTTGAGTAAAATATTCCATATACATATTTGAGGTCCATTTTGTCTAAAGCATTATTCAAGTCTGTTGTTTTCTCACTGATTTTCTGTATGGGTGTTCTGTCCATTATTGAAAGTGAGGCATTGAAGTAAGGTATTGTATTGCTGTTGATTCTCCACTCACTCTTCAATTTTGCTTATATATTTAGGTGCTCTGATCTTGCGTGCATATATTGTAATTCTTATCTCTTTCTGGTGAATTAAGCTTTTTTATCATCATATAATGTAAATAATGTATATAATTTTTGTTTCTTGTGACAGTTTTTGACAATATCTGTCTGACATAAGTATAGCCAACTAGAGTGACTAGTTGTATGCTAGATCAAACTGACATCTCTATTCAGACTGTCCCTCAGACAGCCGGCTCTCATCAGCACTCCAAGACAGGCTAGATTGAAGTCAGTCCTCTTGGTAGCCCCCAGAAAAATGTGGGCATCAGATTCATGGTACATCTCATCTCCTCCAGGGAAATCTGTGGTTTTTCATTCACTCATTCAGTGCTGAACCAGGGAGAGGGGTTATGGGGCTATGGCAACTGCCAGCCCAAACCACCATCTCTGTTCTCACTGGATCCAGGTAGCTATATTATGCCAGGTGCCATCAGTGCTCCAAGACAGGCTAGCCAGAAGCCAGTCCACTCGCTAGCCCCTGGAAAAGTTGGGGCATTGGCTACAGGATCCACCTCTTTCCCTTCCCAGAAAGCTGGGAGCTGGGAGGTTGCCTCCTGATCATATGGCACTATGCAAGACATAGGGATTATGTAAAAACAGGTCTTGAATTTCCCTACTGGCTTTGGTGTGCTACTTTTGTGCTCACTTGGGGTTCAAGAACCTTTCACCTAGTTTCTGGATTTCTCACAAAGGGAATTTGTCCATGAATTGTTGAATCAGTGTGCTTGTGGTGGGAAGGAGGGCCCAGGGCTTCCTCTTCTGCTATCTGGCTGACATCATTTTAAAACTTCTTAACTTTAATGAAGACAATTTATCAATATTTTCTGACATGGTTAGTTTGTGACTATATGTGTAGCCTCTTTGAAAAATCTTTGCCTAACCTAAGATTATGAATATGTTTTCTTACATTTTCTTTAGGAAGCTTTATTTTTCACTTAGTTGTATTATCCATCTTGAATTAACTCTTGTTTCTTGTATGACATACTGGTTCAAGTTTATTTTTCCCATGTAGATATATAATCGACCCTCATTACTGTTTGAAAAAATCATCCTTCTCTCCACTAAATAGCAGTGGTGCCTTAAGAGTAAATAAGATGGGTGTATATTGTGGGTCTTTTTCTGGACTCTCCATTTTTTTTATTAGTCTATTTGTTTATCATTGTGCAGACCCTGTATTTTCTGAATTACTTAATGGAAAGTGTTGGTATCAGGTAGCGCAAGTTTTCTAAGTTTTTCCTTCATCTTCAAGATTATGTTGACTATTATAATTCCATCTGTTTTCACAAAAATTTTAAAATCAATTTGTAATTTTCCATCAAAAATAATTTTGAAATTTTTATTTTAGGATTGCATTAAACTATAGATCAATTTGAGAAGAATTTATATCAAAATATTGAATATACTATACTTCTCAATTGATTTAGCTCTTCTGAAAATTCCCACAGTAATATTTTGTATTTCAAGTGTAAATTTCTTACACATAATTCATTGCATATATTCCCATGTATCTCTCTCTCTCTTGCTCTCTCTCTCTCTCTCACACACACACACACACAACTATATATAGTTGTGTTTTTCAGTTCTCATTTTCTTATTGTTTGTTGCTTGTATAGAGGTAAAGTTAATTTTTGTCTATTGGCCTTGTATCCAGATATCTTATTACATTCATTTATTAATTCTAATTATTTTTTAATTTCTTAGAATTCTCTATGTACACAGACATATCATCTGCAAACAATGACAGTATTCCTTCTTCATTTCCAGTCTTTCTTTTTTTTTCTTACCCTGTTTTACCGACTGGGATCAGCCATACAATGTTGAAAATAAATGCTCCCAATGGACATCCTCCTGATCTCAGGGAGGAAACGTTCATCATTTCTCTATCAACTATAATGTTTGCTGTATGTTTTTTTTCAGATTCCCTTTATCACACTGTAGCTTCCTTTTATCACAAGTTAACTGGGAATGTTTATGGTGAAAGGATATTTTTTCTTCATCTATAGAAATTATCATGTAATTTTTCAGTTTCTCCTCATATTGTGAATTACATTACATTGGCTTTCTAACTTTAAAACAACCTTTCATTCCTAGATCACCCTTTCCTTCCATGGCTATGATATATTATGCTTTACAATATTAACTGGATTTACTTGGAAAATGTTTTGTTTAGAATTGCTAATCAGGAACTGATCCATAATTTTCCTTTCTAGTAGTGCCTTTGTCAAGTTTTGGTATTTAAAGTTAGGCTGGCCTTATGGAAAACTTGGGAAGTGCTTCTTCTTCTTTTTATATTCTCCAGATAAGTATGGATAAGATTAGTATTCCTTCTTCCTTAAGTATTTGGAGGATGTAATAATTTAAATTATTGTTCCCAATTCTTTACTCTTCCTGGTATATGATTATTCATGCAAGTTCTTTGCCAAGTGACTTTTTAGTACTGCCTATTAGAGTGTGGAGCATATCACACACATCCCTTCATTGATATTGAGTTTGGTATGGTGACTTGTTTGTCCAACACAATGTAAAATGATATGATTGAGCAAGTGTTGGCCTAATTTAACTTGGCTCTCGTGTTCCTGATGCATGCCACGGAGAGTATGCCCAGGTACCCACTTTGTGAGAAAGTTTTAAATTATATTTGAGAGAACTTTATTTTATATAGGCATAATCATATTTGCAATTTTTCTCTATTCTATTTTGGCAAAGACATGTTTTTGGAATAATGTATGTATTCCATCTAAAAATTTAAATTTATTGATTTTAAGTTACTAGTATCCTCTCTTCTGCTAATGCCCAAAAGATCAAAAGTAGGTAATTTTATTACCTGATATCAGTCATTTATATCCTTTCTCTTTTTATTTTGAACTATTGGCTAGCTTTTATCAGTTATTTTAATCTTTTCAAAGAATCAGCTTTTGTCTTTACTTATATTTTTCTGTTATTTTACTTTTCACTTATTTCTGCTCTTTCTTTAATTATCTCTTTCTATCCACTGTCTTTGAGAGCAATTAATTCTTCCTTTCCTATCTTTTTGATAGACATTATAATGAGGAAAAAACAACACTTGCTTGTTCTCTGTCCTATATAATGCATTTCATTGTAATTAAAAGGATTAAAGTATAGCCTTGCCTAGAGAGTAGAGATATGCCTAATTTTTGTAGAACCTAAAAGAGTGTGCCTTGACAATAGGATTAGAATGGTGATTGTCCATACTTAATAATGCTTCTCTTAAATTTAGGAATTTCTTCAGTTCATAAATGTATCTCAATAATCATTACATGGATATCATAGTCACTGTGAAACTTTGTATAGCAAGGATGAAGAGAGAACTTGAAAAATAATTTTGGATGCTATATGAAACATTCTCTCTTTTTATATTCTATCCATTATTTATTAAGGGAAATTTTTATATGCTGATAAATGCTGAATATCTACTTTTGTCTTTGATTATTCCACGGTCTGATCTCTACATTTACTTTCCCAGATGAATTAAAACAGTGAAATGGATGAAAACTCCAAGGTTCTATCTTAATAATTATAAGTTTTTCTGAGATAATAGAATAACTATAAGCACATATGGCATCCCTTATATCAGCCCTCTGCCCATGTGGCAGTGAAAGGTCGTCGAGATATTGCTCTACGCTCACCTCACGTTGGGGGATGACTTGCTGCTGCTGCTGCTTTCTTCTGACACAGATCTAGAAAATCGATAAACTTTATTTTAAAGTGGAGAAATTTTAAGTCTTGAACAATTAAGTGACTATTTGAATGAAGAATGTTCTTCAAAGAAACATGGTGACTGATTAAATGAAACATCTCCTTCCAACAAAACATCACCTTGCTTTGTGGATTAATTTCTCTCATCCTTATTTTATGTTTATTCAGTATGTATGTTATAAACCCACATTGTACAGTCAGGCTCCCTGATTCTGGGATATCTCTAACTCCTCAGTCAAACAAGCCAAAACCATAAACTAGCAGTCAAGAATTTCAACTAATTTTTCTATATATTTCTACATATTTTTTCTTCCTCTCATAACACATACTCATGTCTTCTCTTCCCATCAATTCTTGGAAGGTAAAAGTAGAGGTAAATTCTTCTGGGGAAAAATATAGTAAATTATGAATAAGGGGCTCAATAATTATGTTTAAATATTTGTGTAACTGATTACAGATAATATGGTGATTCCACTTATTAATTTGGTCTACGCAAAAGTTTCTGATACATTGGAAAGCTATCATTATCTCCCATTTTATAGCGTTGCAGAGAATAACTTTAAGAATATAAAGATTAAATCACTTGCTTAAGATATCATAGTTTTTACATGCAAGATTTAGGAGTTAAAACCAAGTTTTCTCAGGATAAATCTAATTTTCTCCTCATTTCATAATACAGCCTCCAGTCTCCTAACCTGATATTATGAACTACACAGGTAATTTCTAGTTAATAAAATGACTTTACAAATTAGCGATTTGATATTTAGGAAAATAAATATTATGGAGACAGTTTCACAGATATTATCTCTACTTGAAAGAGGTGTTCTAATAATTTTGTTTACCACTGGTCTGAGAGTCTGTGTCTAAAAAACTCTATTTTTTAAAAATTCCCTTGAAATGCAGTATTACCTATTCTCATGAAGCACAGGACAATATGGACTATTTAAACACAGTCAGTGGAATAAGAGCTGCATAAACCTCCACAATACCCTTGGCACTCATTTCTCCACCTAAAGTGATACTGGTGGTAAAATGAATAGTATTAGTGATGAATAAAACTAGAAAAAAACATGAAAGACACCAAACTGGTTTGAAATGTATCCCTGGGCTTCTCTTCATATTGCTTTACCTGTAGTCTTATTCCTGATGAAACATGAATACTATTCTTGACTTATTTAATTTAATGAGTAAATATATATATATATATATATATACCTCTCACTTTCAGTTTCCCCACTGTAGCAAAGCTCTTTTATTTTCTTCTGCTTTATTGAAATAACAGCAGTAATGATGAGCACAGGTAGAAAAATGTAGAAAATGAGTTGAAATCGGTGCTTTGGAAGACTGGATCTTTCCTCCAAATAACTTTTACCTAGAATGGAAAATAACCATTTCAAATTATGTCAGAGCTTTTATTAACCACATGAAAAAGTGGATTGGATATCATTATCAACACTATTCCCAAACACTAAACATTCCATCCATATACATTATGAATACAATACAATCCAATAAAACTAAACCAACGTATAAAATGGGCTGTTAGTAATACTTTACTGGTGTTTTTGAGCTTTCAAACTTCTACCACATGGTGATTTCTTTGATGGAAGGTAATTCTCTTTCATGAAGCACACATTTAATACTTGCAAACATGTTTTTAAGATCAGCCTTTCTGGCCATACACTTCAGACTGATTTTCAGGTACTTTATTGGCAAACATCAGGTACAGAAAAAAGGATTTTTCTCTGCAGGAGACTGATTCCATCAGCTTCAGCTCCCAAAGGTTTCCCTCTTTTTTCACCACATTCATATTGACTTCAGAAAAAACAGATGAAAGTTTTGAGTACAGTATACACGATATTGCTCATGAATGGAGCTCTCTGAGTCTTGTACTGTTAATTACATAACTCACAGGATTATGCAGTTTCTCCAACCAGCTATTCCACCATAAATCAATACATTCCAGGTTTACTTAGAATAATCTATGTATACATACAAGCATATCCTCCCAAAAACATTTAAAGAGAGAGACTCCTGGCATATTTCTGCTAACAAATTCTATTAGTATGTGTGATAGTTGATTTTATGTGACAATTTGACTGTGCAATGGTGTGCTCATATGTTTGGTCAAATATAATTCTGGGCATTTCTGTGAGGGCTTTCTGGAATGAGATTAACATTTAAATCAGTAGACTGAGTAAAACAGATAGCTTTCTCTAATGTGAGTAGGCCTCATCCAATGAGCTGGAGGTCCCAATAAAATAAAAACACTGACCCTCCCATGAAGAAGAGAGGACTTTTTCTTGCCTAAGGGACGCAAACTAAGATATTGGCTTTTCCTGGGTTTCAAGCCTGTCAGCCTTCAGACTGGAACTACATCATCAATCATCCTGGGGTTCCAGCTTGCTGACTCACCCTGCAAATCTTGGGAACTGTCAGTCTGTATAATCACACAAGAAAATTCCTTACAATATGTCCCTCTCTCTTTCTCTCTCTTCATACACACACACACACACACATGCAAGCACACATACACACATCCTATTGGTTTTGTTTCTCTAGAGAACCCTGACTAATATAGATTTTGGTACCAAGAAGTAGGGTGTTACTGTAATCAATACCTGAAAATATGTGGAAATAGCCTTGGAACTGAGTAACGGGGAGAGGCTGGAGGAATTTCTAAAGTCTAGGATTTTAGAAAAATCCTAGAGTACCATGAAGAGACTGTTGGTAGAAATATGGACATTAACAAAGCTTCTGATGAGGGCTCAGAAAGAAAAGTGGAAAGCAGAAGAGAAATTCTGTATTTTCTTAGAGAATACATAGATAATCAGGAACAGAATGTTGGTAAAAATATATATATTAAAGGTGCTGAAGCTGGGTACCTGAGGGTTACAATAAATATTCAATAAGGACATGATTACCTTTTGACCTGGTTGCCAACACAGACACAGATAAAAAGAAGTTACTCTTGTTAACTTGGTGCTTTCTTGTTTAACATAAGGGATGACTCAAGGGTCACAAGAATGTATGAGTTTATTTTGCAGAGGAAAAGATTGCCTTTAAGGACGTTAGGATCACCAGATAACCAGCTTCTAGCTGCTGTTGATGCCCAGATGTCAGATTGCCCAAGGGCATATCTAGAGCAAAGGAACAGAGATTTCTCCTTTGTTTCTGCAAAACTCCTCCTCTGAAGCCCTGTAGCTCTATAAACCCCCTGATTTCCTCTTTTGTTAAGGTAGATTTGAGAGAATCTATCCTCCCACCTTCTCATTTTGACCAACTTGAATAAACCTTTCTCTGTCTCCAAGCATGTCTCAGTGATTGGCACAAGAACTTTTGATTAAGAGGTTCATTATCAGTCCTTCTGGTGAAATTTTTTGACAGAATAGGAAGATGCTACTGGGAAAGGAAGAAAAGGGAATTCCTATTATAAAGTGGGAAAAAACTTGGCTAAATTGTGATCTAGGGTTTTGTGGAAAATAAAATGTGTGAGCCATGAAACTGGATAATTAGCCAAGGATATTTCTAAGCAAAACGTTAAAGGTGCAGCATGAGTCCTTCTGATTGCTTAGAGTAAAATGTGAGAGGAGACAGATGAATTGAGAAAATAAGTGTTAAGCAGCAAGGTACCAAAACTTAAAAGATTTGGAGAATTCTTAGCCTATCCACATTGCAAAAAATGAAAAAAACATGTTCTAAAGATAATACCAAAGATGTGGCTGTAATATCATTTTATAAAGAGACTATGCATGTGAACCATCTCAGCAGAAGCCAGGAATAGGGATGAGATTATACCAGAAGAAATACCGCCAAGTTGGACCAAAAGGAATACAATGGGACAATAAAGCTATTTGGCTGCCAACATGTTTTATTCTTCAAGAAAAGAGAATGACCCCTGAAGGTGATTTAGAGATCATCAGGGCTTCCTCTCCCATCACAGGCCTAAGGGCTGTGTCTTTCTTGGTTTCAGAAGGTGAGGCCCTCTCCTTGGTTTCAGCTTGCCAGGCTGCTCCAGCCCACTGCCTCACGCATGGGGCTGCTGCAAAGAGTTGTGTGGGAAGGGCCTCTACAAGAGCCAAAGTGGTGAGGTAGATGCTAGCTAGGACTATGGGGTGATGCTGCCACTTCAGTGGGCCTGGAGGACAGAACATGAAGCCAAAGAGGATTATTCTCAAATTTTAAAATCTAATGGAATTTGCCAAGCTAGGTTTTGTAATACTGGGATCTGGTGCCCCTTCCTTCTTTCCAATTTCTCTCTTTGGAATGGGAATGTCTATCCTATTCCTGTCTCACCATGTTTTTTTTGGAAGCATATAGCTTATCTGACTTTACAGATTCACACTTGGAGAGGAATTTTGCCTTGGAACAAATCATACCTCAAGTCTCACCCATACCTAATTTAGATGACACTTAGATGAAACTTTTCGCCTGCAGTTGATACTGGAATGGGGTAAGATTTCTGGAGCTGTTGAGATGAAGTGAATGTATTTCACATACCAGGAGGACATAACTTTGAGGTGGCCAGAGGATGGAATGTTATGGACTGAATTCTGTTTCCCTAAAATTCAAAGCCCTAACCCCTAACGTGATGGTATTTGGAGATGAGGGCTTTGGGAGGTAATTAGGGTTAGGTGAGGTTATAAGAGTGGGGTCTGATGGGACTGATCTTCTTATAAGAGGAGGATGAGAGACCATAGAGTTTTCTCTCTTCACACACGGAGTAAAGGTTATCTGCAAGCCCAGAAGACAGCTCTCACAGAAACCAATTTGCCAGCACCTTAATAATGGATTTCTAGGCTCTACAACTGTGAGAAAACAAACTTCTATTGTTTAAGACATCCAGTCTGTGGTATTTTGTTATGCAGCCCAAACAGACTAAAATGGCGTGTTTTCATGAAAGACTGGATGAGGTCTTTCATTCCCCAGGGCATCCCTTGAAGGGAGAAATAGTTGCAGAACTCCTGTTAAAACTTTCCTTCCCAGCAACGTTCACTACCTAATAGTCTAGAAGACTTCAGGCTAGAACACAAGATGGTTTAGTATTAAAAAACCTTTAAAGGCAATATAAGAAACAATATTATCAGTTCAACAGATGCCATACATATTTAATAAAACCCAAAAGACACTCCTGATTTTAAATAAAATTGAAAGAGATAAGTATTTCCTAAACAAGATAAACATATTGAATCAAAAGCATCAGTCTTTTCATGATAAAATATTAGAGGTTTTCCTTGGAGTAAAGTAATGATAACCTCTCTCATGATTAGTTCTTTTTATTCTGAATGGATTACCTAATACAGTTATGAGATGGGGGAGGGAGATTAACTGAAGAAGAAAGAGAAGTTATTATGATTAAAAAGATATGGCAAAATAATTATTAAATGCAGTTACATCATCTAAAAAAAATCAACTGTCCCAAAAATCAGCTAAAGACTTTTGAAAATAGTGATATTCCATTAATTAAACATATGCACAAAAATCAGTATGTTTCCTATATGTAAAAAGTAGAAAATTAAAAAAAATGACAGAAATGACATTAAAATTAAAATTAAAAAAACAATGACAGATCTTCATATATGAATTTTCAACAAAACAATAGCATTCTTAGGAATGAAAAGGGTAATTTCTGATCTATAGATCCTGCTATAGCTGTAGAGAGATCAAAACTACAATGATTTATCACTTTATACCCGTTAGGATGCCATTATGAAAAAAAAAGTAAGTGTTGATGAAGATGTGGAGAAATATGAACCCTTCTGCATTGCTGGTGGGAATGTAAAATGATGCATCCTCTATGGGAAAAAGTATGGTGTTTCCTCAAAAAATTAAACAGAGTTACCACATTATCCAGTAATTCCAAATCTAGGTATATAGCCAAAAGTATTGAAAGTATGGACTCAGATATTTGTACACACATGTTCATAGCAGCATTATTCACAATAACTAAAACTTGGAAGCAACCCAATGGATAAACAAATGGATCCATTGTTTATCCAAATGACTGGATAAACAAAATGTGTATACATGCAATGAAATATTATTCAGCCTTAAAAAGGGATGAAATTTTGACACATGATACAACATGGATAAACTTTAAGGACATTATGCTAAGTGAAATAAGCTAGACACAAAAGGACAAATACTGTATGATTCAACTTATAGGAGGTATCTGAAGTAGTCAAATTCATAAAGGTAGAAGGTAGAAGGGTGGTTACCAGGGACTGGAGGAAAGAGGAATGAGGAGTTATTGTTTAACAGGTATAGAGTTTCAGTTTTGCAAGATGAAAAGAGTTCTGGAGATGAATAGTGGTTGCAAAACAATGCACAATAATGTATTTAATTCCACTGAATTGTACACTTGAAAAATGATTAAAAAGGTAAATTTTATGTTTTTTGTATTTTACAATTAAACATAGCTATATAAGTATGTATTATGTTATAAAAGGTCAAAAATATCAGTAGAATAGATTGTCAAAGGTGATGAAAGAGCAATACACAGAAGAATTATAAATTCCCTACAACCATAAGGTAAATAGAAAGTCTCACGAAACTGAAGAAATGCAAGTGGAATTTATTTTTTTACTATTAGTTTGCCACAGATTAAAAAGATAGATAATAATCCCTGAAAATCAGGAATAATTGTATTATTAGTGGTAATTTATTGAGTTAGGATTACATAAAAATTACTGAAAGAAAAATTATAATGTGAGATTAAAATATACTCTTTATAATTTTATATATCAAGGTAAACAAAAATATATGAGGATTTATACTCTAGAATATACAAACTCAAATAGGTAACTCATACACAAACATATGTATGTATACATATATTCCATTATGTACATATATATTTTATGTAGTTAGACCTACATATAAAACAGATTAGACATTACTTGAAAATACCCACGAAATAAAAAAAGTTGGTAATGTACTGACTACGAATAAGGCCATCATAAATTTTGTAATTTGAGGTTTGTCCAGGTCATATTCTGTTAACATAAGTCAGTGATAATCAAAATAAATAGAATGAGGATATAAAACAAACCTGGACTCCTTAGGATCACCTTGCCTCTCAAACTCTTTATGCACCAAAATGCATTCAGCATCGCAAGGGCTTCTTCCACATTGAGTCCAGGGCTCATACAGGGGAGCCCAGGAATCCCTTGACTGGATCCAGGGCCCCAGAAGGAACAATTTTGGGACAGAACGTGCAGCCAGATGGCACATCATCCCAGGGCTTTTAGGGTAGAATGAACAGGCCCCAGAATACCACTGATGAAGACAGAGCCTATGGCAGCTGACTAAAGAAAATTAGTTGTATTGGAGGGTTTCCTCTGACCCCAGGCTCTGGTGCTGTCATCCTACTGTCATCTGGACCTAGAGTGGCCAAGGGTAAGCAACCATGAAAATTCAATTGGGCCTGTCCTAGTGGTTGTACAAAATGTCTCACATACTGAGGAATCAAAACTGGGATGGGAAATTTTCTCAGTTTTGGCAACTGATTTGGAAGACTAGAGGAAAAGAATAAAATCCATATGGAAGCTAAATAAAACCAAGGACTAAAAGCATCATTGTTTTGCTGTGTAATGAATATAGCTCAAGTTATCTGTAATTGCTGTCATTGTTTTTAACTCTGACTGCTGATGTTCACAATTGTGATTTGTGGTTCACTCTGAGTGAAGTGACTTAAGTGTGCAACCTAAACGTGTTGAAGTCATTAGTCTTAACAGTCCATCTTTGACTTAGTCTGTAGATTAACTGTTATGCCATGTGTCGAGATAGTGCTAATTTAATTTTTCACATTGTCAATATTGTAATAATGTTTTATAAGAGCTCAAATAATGAAAATCAGAATCATTACAATACTAAAATCAGTATGACTCAGACATCACTGAATAAGAAGACTAAATGACTGTTTTTACTGACAGATGGAAGAACACATACAACTGGATTAGAGATGTAAATACACAAAACAGAACATATTGCACAAAATGAAAAACTACTTTAGACCCAGAAATAAACCCACACATATATGGCCAATTAATTTATGACAAAAGAGCCAAGAATATAAAATGGGGGAAAGGGGCGACTCTTCAACAGTGTTGGGAAAAGTGGAGAGCCATATGCTAAAGAATGACCCTGAACCACTGTCTTACACCATACATAAAAATTAACTCAGTATGAATTAAAGATCTGAATGTAAGACTTGAAACCATAAAACTCCTAGAAGAAAACATAGGTAGTAAGCTCCTTGACACTGATCTTGGTGATCATTTTTTGAATCGAACACCAAAAGCAAAGGCAACAAAAGAAAAAATAAGTAGGACTACATAAAACTAAAAGGCTTCTAGACAGCAAAGGAAACCATCAACAACAACAAAAAGATAACCTACTGGATGGGAGAAAATATTTGCAAACCCAGCTCTCTTCCCACCCTCCTCCACCCCACACAGCAGTGGAGTTTTTGGTGCAGGTGATCGCCAATGTGGCAGAGGTGTGAGGCATCATTGTACCTTCAGCAGCAAAATCAGCAACTGTAGCAACATCAGCAATGATAAGATATCATTGACCCCTGAAGACAAAGGCAGGAATGATCAGAATACTGGTGACACCCCTAACAGAGGTGGTGGAGGGCGGAAAGTACCAATCCTCAAATATAGCCACAGGTGCTCAGGTAATACAAACCAAAAACTAGTGCTATAGCACAATCTACTGAAAAAAGAAAGGCCTCTAATCTTTAAGTGACTGAATACTTAGAATCAAAAAAAAAGATCTACCTAAATAAGAAAGTGTTTGCTGTGACAAATACACCAGCAAAGGAGTAACCACAAGCAACATGAGAAGCCATGGTAAAGCAGCATCACAAAAAGAAAATAACAATGCTCCAGAAACCATACATAAAGTCATTGCCAATTGTGATCTAACTGACCAAGAATTCAAAATGACTGATGTAAAGAAATTCAATGAGCTACAAGAAAACTCAGAAAGTCAGTTCCATGAGATCAAGAATAAAATCAATAATCAGAAAGAATAATTTACCAAAGAGATTGAAACCTGAAAAAGAACCAACAAAAATTCTGGAGCTGAAGAACTCAATAAATGAGATGAATAATGTATGAGGAAGCATTGGAAATAGAGCAGACCATAAGGAACAGAGAATTAGTAAGTTCAAAGATGGAAACCTAGAAACAATGCAGGGATAAGAAGATAGAGAACTAACATTTTTTAAATGTAGAAATTTTATGAGAATTATCCAACTCCATTAGAAAGGGCAATGTAAGGATAATAGGTATCCTAGAACAGAAGAAAGAAGGGAGCAGAGAGGTTACTTAAAGAAATAATAGCTGAGAACTTCCCAAACCTGGGAAAGGAATTAGATGTACAAATCCATGAAGCTAAAAGAACAACCAGTTATCTCAATGCAAAAAGACCTTCTCTAAGACATATGATAATAAAACTGTCAAGTTGATGACAAAGAAAGAAGTGCCACTAGACCTGCCTTACAAGAATTGTTGAAAGGAAGTCTCCTACCTGAAATCAAAAGGCAAAGGTATACAAAGCTTTGATAAAGTTGACAAATAGAAAGAATCAGAAAATTGCAATTCTACATCAGAATAGGTTAATAAACAATTATAAAGTTTAAAGGTGAAGGAAGCTATAAAAATAACTATAACCACTTCAGTTTGGTAAGGAATTTACAACATAAAAGGGATGATTGGTGACAACAAAAACACAGAAGAGGAAGATGAAAAGGATGAAACCAGTATTGACAAATGAAGATTAGATGCTATCAGCTGAAAAAATAATCTTATCTATGACACCTTTTATAGAAACCTAATGGTAACCACAAAGCAAAAATTCAGAACAGAGACATGAAACATAAAAAAAAGGAAACTGAGAAAAAAATCACAGAAAACCACTAAACTGAAAAGGCAGACAAAAACACAAAGAAGAAAAAAGCAATGAAAATATAGAGAAAACAAAAGATAAAATGGCAGTATTAAGTCCTAATATATTAATAATTACTCTAGATGTAAAAGGATTGATATCACCAATCAAGACAGAATGGCTAGATGAATTAAAAAGCAATACTCAACAATATGCTGCCTCCAGGAGATCCATCTCAGCTCTAAAGACAGAGGCTCAAAGTGAAGGGATGGAAGATGATACTTCAAGCAAATGGCAACCAAAAGAAAGCAGGTGCAGCCATACTTAGATCAGACAAAATAGACTTCAAGCCAAAAAAGATAACAAGTGACAAAGACAGATATTATACAATGATAAAGGGGACAATCCATCAAGAAGACATAAAATTTATTAATATATATGCACCCAACATAGGAACACCAAAATATATAAAGCAACTATTTACAGACTTAATGGGAGAAATTGACAGCAACACAATACTAATAGGGATATTTAATATCCAACTTACATCAATGGATAGATCATCCAGACAGAAAGTCAGCAAGGAAACATTGGCCTTGATTGAAACATTAGACCAGATGCACTTAATAGATCTATATATACTATTCCACCCACAAGCAGTAGAATACACATTCTGCTCAATTGACCATGGAACATTCTTAAGGTAGATCATATGTTGGGAAACAAAACAAACCTCAGTAAATTTAAGAAGATCATATCTAGCATCTTTTCTGACCACAGTGGTATGAAACTAGAAATCAACTACAAGAAGAAAGCTGGAAAAGCCATAAATACGTGGAGACAAAACAACATGCTACTGAACAACTATTGGATACATGAAGAAGTCAAAGAAGAAATTAAAATTTCTGGAGGCAAATGAAAATGAGAATATGACATACCAAAATCTATGGGGTGCAGCCAAAGTGGTACCAAGAGGGAAGATTAGAGCAATACAGGCCTACCTCAGGAAACAAGAAAAATCTTAGATAAACAATCTACACTACACATAGAGAACCAAGAAAAAGAAGAGAAAAGAAAACCTAAAGTCTGTAAAAAGAAGGGGAAAATAAAATCAGAGTAGAAATAAATGAAATAGAGATTATAAAGACAATAGAAAACATCAATGAAACTAAGTTCTGGTTCTCCCAAAAGATAAACAAAATTGACAAGCCGCTAGACTCACTAAAAAATAAAAGAGAGCAGGGTAAAAAGTAAAACCAGAAATGAAAGATTAGAAATGACAATGGATATGACAGAAATACAAAGGATTATAAGAGAATACTATGAAAAACTATATGCCAACAAATTGGATACCCTAGAAGAAATGGATAAGTTCTTAGAATCATACAACATCTCAAAACTAAATCAAGAAGAAATAGAGAACTGGAATAGACCAATTACTAGTAAGGATACTGAAAAGTAATTAAAAACCTCCAAAAAAGCAAAAGTCCAGGACCAGATAACATCTCTGGAGAATTCTACCAAACATTCAAATAAGATTTAGTACCTATCCTTCACAAACTCTTCCAAAGAACTGAAGAGGAGGGGATACACTCTAATTCATTTTATAAGGCCAACATTATCCTGATACCCAAACCAGACAAGACAACACAAACAGAAAATTATAGACCAGTATCACTAAGGAACATAGATGCAAGAATCCTCAACAAAATGTTAGCAACTTGAATGCAATACTTTAAAAGTATTATACACCATGATCAAGTGTGATTTATTCCAGGGAAGTAAGGATGTTCCACCATCCGCAAATCAATCAGATACATGATACACTACATTAACAAAATGAAGAATAAAAATCACACAGTCATCTCAATAAATGCAGAGAACACATTTGACAAAATTCACCATCCATTTACAATAAAAACTCCGACTAAAATGGGTATAGAAGTAAAGTACCTCAATGTAATAAAGGCCTAGTAAGACAAACAACCAACTAACATCATACTCAATGGTGAAAACCTGAAAGCTATCCCTCTAAGAACAGGAAAAAGACAAGGATGACCACTTTCACTACTGTTTTTCAACATAGTATTGGAAGTCCTAGGCAGAGCAATTAGGCAAGAAAAAGAAAATGTATCCAAATTGGAAAAGAAGAAATAAAACTTGCAGTATTTGCAGATTACACAATTTTACATATAGAAAAGCCTAAAGAATCCACCAAAAATCTTAGAAACAGTAAATGAATACAGCAAAGTTGCAGGGTCCAAAATCAACATAGAAAAATTAGCCACTTTCCATACACTAAAAATGAGCTAGCAGAAAGAGAATTCAACAAAACAATCCAATTCACAATTGCAACAAAAAGAATGAAACGCCTAGGAATAAATTTAACCAAGGTGGTGAAAGATCTGTACACTGAAGACTAACAAACATTGTTGAAATAAATCAAAGGAGATACAAAGAAATAGAAAGATATTCCATGCTCATGGATTGCAAGAATTAACATAGTTAAAATGTCCATATTACCTAATCACCGATTCAATGCAATCCCTATCATAATCCCAACATCCTTTTACGTGGAAATATAGAACAAAGATTTATAAAATTTATATGGAACAGCAAAAGACCCCAAATAGCCAAAGCAACCATGAGAACAAAGAACTAAGCTGGAGGCATCACACTCCCTGATTTCAAAATATGCTACAAAACTATAGTCATCAAAACAGCATAGTACTGGCACAAAAACAGACACAAGGATCAACGGAACAGAATTGAGAGCCCAGAAGTAAACCCACACATTTATGGACAGCTAGTTTTTGACAAAGGAACCAAGAACATGCAATGAAGAAAGGAACGTCTCTTCAATAAATGGTGTTGAGAAAACTGGACAGCCACATGCAAAAGAGCGATAGTAGACCATTATCTTATACCACATGCAAAAATTAACTCAAAATGGATTAAAGACTTGAATGTCAGAACTGAAACCATAACACTCCTAGAAGAAAACATAAGTAGTATGGTCTCTGACAGCGGCTTAGCTGTATCTTTTTGGATATGTCTCCTCAGGCAAGGGAAGCATAAGAAAAAATAACTGGGAGTACATTGAAGTCAGAAGCTCCTGCACAGCAAAGGAAACCATCAACAAAACAAAAAGACAATCTACCAGTTGGGAGAAAATATTTGCAAATCATACATCTGATAAGTGATTGATATAAAAAATGTATAAAGAATCATACAACTCAACAAAAAACAAACCACAAGATTAAAAAATGGGCAAAGGATATGAACAGACATTTCTCCAAAGAAGGTATACAGATTGCCAATAGGCACATGAAAAGATGTTCAACATGACTAATTATCAAGGAAATGCAAATTTAAACCACAATGAGATACCACCCCATGCCTGTGAGAACAGCTATTATTACAAAGGCAAGAAATAACAAGTGTTGGTGAGGATGTGGAGAAAAGGGAGTGCTTGTGCCCAGTTGGTGGTACACCCACTATGGATAAAAGTATTGAAATTCATCAAAAAATTAAAAATAGAACTAAAATATGATCCAGCTATCCCGCTTTGGGGTATTCATCCAAAGAATATGAAAATAGTAATTCAAAAAGATATATGCATCCCTATCTTCACTGCAGCATTACTTAGAATAACCAAGACAAAGAAACAACTTAATTGCCCATCGATAGATGAATAGATAAAGAAGATGTGGCATATGTATACAATGGAATACTACCCAGTCATAAAAAAGATGAAACTTCACCACTTGCAACAACATGGATAGACCTTTAGGGCATTATGCTAAGAGAAATAAGTCAGGCAGAGAAAGACAAATACTGTATGATTTCATTCATATGTGGAAGATAAAAAGTAAATAAATAAACACATAGATACAAAGAACAGATTCGTGGTTACCAGAAGGGAAGGGAGGTGGGGGAAAGTTAAAGAGGTAAAGAGGGACATTTGTATGGTCACCAGTGGAAATAAACTTTTGGTGGTGAACACAACGGGTTCGCCAGTTCAGATCCTGGGTGTGGACATGGCACCGCTTGGCATGCCATGCTGTGGTAGGAGTCCCACATATAAAGTAGAGGAAGATTAGCATGGATGTTAGCTCAGGGTCAGGCTTCCTCAGCAAAAAGAGGAGGACTGGCAGTAGTTAGCTCAGTGCTAATCTTCCTCAAAAAAAATATATTGTTACATTTTTACTCATATATATTATTTGATTGGTTGTACTATGAACTACTATCAATTGATACTAACTAGTTATATTATTGTTTTGCATAAATAATAGCATTTACGTAACAGAAAAGTAAAACATACAGAATAATATATAATTTCGAATTACCTATTTTCCACATATTTATGTGAAAATAATAATATATGTGTATAATTATATGTAACAAGTTAAAATATTATGCTTTATTTTGGCGTGGTACACAGTCTGACATGGCTGTGTGTTAGCTCTCTAAAATGCTGGTCACCCTAAGCACGACTCTCTCCTAGTGTAGAAGCTACAGATAAGTCTGCCCAGGAATTTCATTATTTTTCCTAAAAGAAAAGGGCTTAAGGGTGGACAGCCCTCCTCTGCTCCCAGGTTATTTTAGGTGGGCCCCCATACTGTCTGGAACCAGGGGGCATACCCCAGCTGTTCCTAGTCTCATGCAGGTCTGCTTAATATCAAAATACCTCTCAGGAATCCCAGGGGGAAGATTCTAAAGACAACATTTGAAAAGATTAGATCAGAGCCCTTAAAACGCAGGAGAAAGAAAGAAAAGATACCCTGAAAGAGTGTAGTGGCACTAATATAACAAATACTAACTCTATTTTAAACCAGGAATATATGAGACAATCCAAAAGGAACAATCTAAATTAACTGGTCAAATTAGATGCACTGGAATTACTACTTTTAAAATTGCCTAACATTGAGTATACTTTTTGTTAGCAAACAATGTCAATGTTGATATAGAAAGAACAGTACAAGCTTACACTGGCTTAGATTTTTTAAATCTTAAAAATAAAAGAAAACTGTATTTGTTGACATCAGTCACTTTGTAATGAAGCTTGGGACCTCTACTGTAATTTATTCTCTTACATGTTGTCATTGATTAATAAAATTTTAAAGACACTAACCAGCAGTTTTAATCTTGTGTCCATCATCGATACTTCCAAATTCTCCTTTCATTAACTCGCAATCAGGAGGAACAAATCCCTTTTTACAATGGCAGTGGTTAAAATTGTTACAAATCTGGAATAATCAGAAAATAAAATAATTTTTATGTATGGAGATGTTCTTCAATAGAGACCAATGAATACGCTACACTTATTCAACAGATAATTTATCCATTACAAATAATTTATCTTAAATAGACAAAATCAGCAAATTTTCACAAATTTTTCTTTGAAATTGTCCATCTAGCTTCTGTTGCCAAATCAATTTTTTGTTTTAATTCTTTCAACCCTCATCACAGCCAGACCCAAATATTGGCAATTACCAGTAACATGCCACTAATTATCATTTACTTGCCAGCTTCACAGAACAGCTCAGACTCTAAAAAGGAGCAAGACTAGCAAGAAAATTTTAATGACCTTTATTTACCATTTTCTGCCTTCTCTCTGTAAAAAGAATATCATTTTGATTATAATGTAACACAAGATGCTTATAGCATATCCATCCCACAAAATTACCAAACATTTTACACACCCAGAATTGTCTTAAACGTTTCTACTTTATCTTCTCTAATAAATAGTTCCACAAGTTTTCTTGAAAAAATGAGATTGAAGCTATAAATTATAAACTGTTAAATGAGATCAAGCAGCAAGAAAATGATTGAAAAAAATCATTCAAATAATGTTTTAAATGTCCAAACTGTTTATTGAATTGTTCAAAGCATGCTGTTTAAAATGGAAATTGAAACTACTTACTCCGCTGTTATTGCAATGTGTAGAAGCATCGCATAACCTATAATTGGTACGAGGTGCAATCTCTACACAGGTATAGTTGATACAATACTAAAACAAAGCAAAAGGAAGTGAAAAATAAAGTCAGTCAAACAATCAGATTGTGTGCATGGATAATACATAAGAAAAATTCAAGAAAATTCCAGAATCCATATTACGAAGAATTGGGAAAAATCCAAAAAATAAAGTAATAATTGTGACTTCATTGAAATCAATATGAAATAAGTTGTGTGCCTTCAGACTGTAAAGATGTAATCTTACGTAAGAAGTTGGAAGTTTTATTTTCTTACCATCTAGCACCAGAAGTCCTCTTAGAGAAATATCCAAAAGAATAATTTGATTAGTCCCTTGAGTTCAAGAATTGCCTGAAGAGTATTTTAAAAATACCCATGCCTGGGCTCCACCTGAGACCATTATATCAAAATCTCTGAGGGCAGGGTCCAGGGGATTATCATGAGCACTCAGGACTGAGAACTATCAAGTGGCAGGTTGAGGTCTTAAAATCATCGGTATGAGCAGCAAGGGAAGAGAGTTTACTATTCCTTGTGAAAAAATGAGGAGAAAGAGAAAAGCAAGGGTAATAGATAATTATATGAGGTAATAGGACAATGAAAGACTCCCAATGGTGAGATGTCTAGAAGGTCTAAGAAAAGGAATGTTTAATGTGTGAATTTACATCATTCTAATTTATACATTAATTTTTGTGACCTTTCTTAACTATCCAAAATTTTTAGGAAATTCAATACTTTGTGAAGGGTTTTACTTGGAGTTAGCTTTGTCTTTGTATCATAATAACAAAAAGAAATGCAGGAAAAGGGAGGATTAGAACACTGGAATAGAGATGTAGATTTATCATTTAGATTTCAAGGGGGAGAGAGGCCTCAGGTCCTATTTGTATTCCATATGTTTCCAGTTGAGCCAGATGTGACAGTCTGGTCATTTGCACGTGTTATTATCAAAATGTATTATATAGAAATAAAGTCAAGTTTAGCAAGCACTTCTTGAGATTTTCTCTCAAAAAATGCATTTTAATTGAACTTTCCATAGTATCCCTTGGAAATAATAGTTTCTACAATTAATTAGAATATTGAACTGTTATTAGATATATTATTAATTTATAAAATAGAGCTTTCTAGCGACATTCTATAATTATATTATGCTATATCATTAATTGTTAATAGTTTTCTTATGTGTAACATAAATAACTAAAATATGCACTATATGAGAGCAGAATATATTACAATAATAATATTCAATTTAATTAAAATTTGCATCTACCAATAAGAGTCCATTATAAAAAGTTAAAATCAGTTAAAATTAAAAAAGTGAAAAATTTGGTTTTTCTACTGAAACAATGAATACAATTCAAGAAATGTTGTTGTGGGGCCGGCTCCATGGCCGAGTTGTTAAGTTCGCGTGCTCCACCGCGGCGGCCCATGGTTCAGATCCTGGGTGCGGACATGGCACTGCTCGTCAGGCCACGTTGAGGTGGTGTCCCACATCCCACAACTAGAAGGACCTGCAACTAAGATATACAACTGTGTACAGGGGGGGTTTGGGGAGATAAAGCAGAAAAAAAAAAAAGATTGGCAACATTTGTTAGCCCAGGTGCCAATCATTATAAAAAAAGGAAGATTGGCAACAGTTGTTAGCCCAGGTGGCAATCTTTAAAAAAACAGAAAAAAGAAATGTTGTTACAAAAACAGTCCTTAGGAGGAAAAATGCTGGATCACATAATACGTTATTCAACCAAAACTAGCATTCACACAAGATCTTCAAATGTTTTCTAAAAAATTGCTCCCTATAGTGTATGCAAAATCACTTGATTACACACTGCAGAACATAAAAAATGATCTGTATAAAAACTATTTAAAAGTAATGCTGTTAAAAAGAGGAGTAGAGATTATTAATAATAAATATTGCTAATATGTTGCTAATACACCTGTTAAAGAAAATTGTCCACAACTTTGCAAATAGAAAAAATAGAGAACCACATATCTTTTCAATGTCCTATTTGGACATTCATTAAGAGACCCATCTGAGGCCAAACTAAAAATTATTGAATTAGCTAAGGGAATGTACTTCGTTTAACTTGTTAGTCACCATTGATAAGAGCCTATATTTGGTGAAGTTCTTTGATAACATGTAGGTTTTGTCTGGCAGATTTTGTCCAGTTGAAAAGATAACCCCAAAATTACGGTTTTATTGCAATGTAGGACATTAGCAGGTTTTACATCAAATCCAGTGATTGTATTTCAGCAATCTTTTTCCTAATGCCTCCAAATATGCAGTTCTTGAAATACTCTTTGAATTAGCTGTAACAACTTGTTCCCTTACTAGTGAAGTAAACAAGTGTTTGACAGGTGCTCAATTTATCTTTGTATAAGAGTCTTGTTTTTAACATTTTTGACGGTTTCCAAGGCCTCATTGAGATGCCTAAGTGGACTCATTTGACACAGTAAAATAAATTTCTTTGCCCAACAAATGTTCCTCTTGAACTGTTTAAGCATAAACATATCTTTTCTTGTACCTACGTGGCTTGTGGGGTGATTCCCAAGTGGCATCAGAAATTTAATTTAGCTGATTCTCTACTTCTCTGGATCTTTTCTTCTCCTTTTGGTCTTTTGTTTGTTTCTGATTCTGATTCTTGGCCAAGTTAGTTAGTCTGCCCATAATCTGTATGTATTTGTGAGTGTGTATATATACATGCATATACACACACAATTTTGCTTCTTATTTTATATATATAGAATGGCTATACCTTTGAGTAGTGTTAATGAACTTGTTCATTTTTCCCACTTTAAAAAGCTGAAAGAAAGTGAATGTGATGTAAGGGATTATATTATGTGTGTATGCATTTTTAAGCTGCCGACTAGCTTTAATAAATTATCTACCTCTCATTTCTTTCTGAAATAGAACTTACTTAATTTGTTTAGAAATTATAATTAATACAATTGGGACCATACTATCAGCAATAATGGCAGAAGACAACTGTGTTTCAGGGTAATGGGATATGTAATTGCTTTTCGAAGGACAAAATAGTTTTATCTTAGTGTTATTTGACTAGGTGTTTCAGAATACAAAAGAGGACAGTGAAAGTCAGGACTTGATATAGAAAACTGTAGATGTTTTGTGTGAAGTACACTTTATTTTGTTTGTAATACCTATAAACAAGCAAATAAGGAGTCTGGAAAAATTTTGGCAATGATTGCTCAATTTTGGTGGGGTTATTCATAAGATAATTTGAAAAATTTCTTTGTGAATACTTTAGAGCCAAATACCATGATGCAGCAAAATTAGAATTTGTTTTTTCTAATTGTATACATGGCAGTTGGTTGCAAAATATTTAATTTTCTCTGAACAGAGGTAGCACAAAGTTTTTCCTTACCTTCTATATAATCCGTCCAAATGACAGAGATTCAGTATCTCACCAGAATAATTTTTGTGCTTTGTATCATGTAAATCATTCTTTTTAACAAGTTCCTCACTTTGGAAAGAGCTAAGCTCCCTTATAATTTCACTGCTTTCTCCTATTTTATGTAAACTCTTGCACTGTCACATAGATTAACAAGCAGCTAAACAATTTTTACTAGACGTCAATGATCCTTTTAATCAAGTGACCGTACCTCCTCTGACAACTCTCGATTTTGCTTTATCAAGGTCAGACCCTAAATTCAAAACAAATTTTCTCTTCAGGATTTTTTTAACACCTAAAACTATCTTTGAGAATTCTGAGACTGCCATTGGAAAATCACAGACTTCTTCTCTTATCTTATGAATATAAGGATGCTAGAAATCATTACATTTGTTTGGTATCCTCTATATTTTTTAATTAGATAACAGTAAGAGCTGCATAGGAAGAACTGTCAAATCAAAGAAATTCAGTCAGCCTTCCCCTGGTTAATTTTTAATGTTATTAATATAAACGTAATTAATGTGATTAGTAGAAATGTTTTATATAGTGTGCATGTTACAAGAATGGATTGAAAGCTCCTAGAAAATCAAGTCCATTTCTCTCCATAATATTTTCTTATCTTCAAGAGAAACTTTGATAAAATTCTTCATAAATAGTTATTATCATACCCCTCCCCCAGAATAAGGGATTTTACTGTTCTCCATTCTGACACTATTGGTGACTCTCATAAATTAACCACAGCCATTCAGGCTTCTGATCAACTGGTAGCTTCTGCTTGTCTCTAATGTTCATCTAAAGTCTCTGCTCTCAGATACAGGATAGAACCTAGGTCTTCAGTGCTCTGTAGAAAGGATTATACCAGGTATTCTAAACTATTTGAATTCAAGAATTAGACTCACAGGTA